>NC_069503.1:1156098605-1156280278 GCF_027579735.1 Bombina bombina | reverse complement strand
TTCCCTGGATTTTGGAGAAGCCTATTTACCAGCCTCCTTCCACATGACTATGGCCCCTGGAAGATTGTGCCCCTGAGAGTATATTGACTTTTGTTGGGTGTGTGTGGCCCTTTGGGAACCGTCTGGGGACATATTGTGACTTTGGTGAACAATGCCCCCTTTAAGACTATGTCCCCAGACCTGTGAAATGACTTGTCCCTGGCTTTCTCCCACTTGGTTCAGTTTCATTGTGTGCCATTAAGAGTTAAATTTTGTTCAGCTTCAAGAAACCTATTCTAAATACAAGTCTGCTGGGATTAGCTCTAATTAGGTTTAGTGATCAACTTTCCCATTGTCTAATCAGACTAGTATTGATAAGGTGGACTGCATTGTTTTATTGTGTGTAAAATGTTATCTGCTGAAGTAATGTTGTGGCCTGTCAAAGGGAGTGTCTCTCTATCTAATATCAAATGTGTGATGGGGGATTTTATGCCTCCCCCTGAGAGTGTCCTGTTTGCATGTAACCTCTATAAAAAGGAGGCTGTGTGCTCCAGCACATGAGACCTATTTTTGACCCTCTAACTTGCAGCTTTGACTCATGTTTGTAGGGGACAGCTTATAATCACTACAGGGATTGCTATGTTTTTCATACTCCCTTAGCTACAGGGATTGCTACAGAAGGAAGAGGTTCGCCTACTGGAGCCTGGTCGTAGGTCCAGGGCGCAGAGCAGACGGCGAGATACCAGCCCAGCAGCGGTGGTTCATAGAGTCTGCATTACTTATGGTGGCTACGCAGCAGTTATAGAGTCTACGGTGCTGCTGCTCCTTTGGTGAGCGCTAGGAGCATCCTTTTCTACGGTCCAACTTCCAGCCAGCCTGGAGGCAACCGTAACAACTGTATTTAGTCTCTGTCATTACAGGTGAAGGGTCAGTATTGCTCTGCATGAGGGAATACTGTATTTAGTCTCTGGCATTACAGGTGAGAGGTCAGTATTGCTCTGCATGAAGGAATACTGTATTTAGTCTCTGGCATTACAGGTGAGGGGTCAGTATTGCTCTGCATGAGGGAATACTGTATTTAGTCTCTGTCATTACAGATGAGAGGTCAGTATTGCTCTGCATGAGGGATTAGTGTATTTAGTCTCTGACATTACAGGTGAGAGGTCAGTATTGCTCTGCATGAGGGAATACTGTATTTAGTCTCTGACATTACAGGTGAGAGGTCAGTATTGCTCTGCATGAGGGAATACTGTATTTAGTCTCTGGCATTACAGATGATGGGTCAGTATTGCTCTGCATGAGGGAATACTGTATTTAGTCTTTGTCATTACAGGTGAGGGGTCAGTATTACTCTGCATGAGGGATTAGTGTATTTAGTCTCTGACATTACAGGTGAGAGGTCAGTATTGCTCTGCATGAGGGAATACTGTATTTAGTCTCTGACATTACAGGTGAGGGGTCAGTATTGCTCTGCATGAGGGAATACTGTATTTAGTCTCTGACATTACAGGTGAGGGGTCAGTATTGCTCTGCATGAGGGAATACTGTATTAAGTCTCTGACATTACAGGTGAGAGGTCAGTATTGCTCTGCATGAGGGAATACTGTATTTAGTCTCTGGCATTACAGGTGAGAGGTCAGTATTGCTCTGCATGAGGGAATACTGTATTTAGTCTATGACATTACAGGTGAGGGGTCAGTATTGCTCTGCATGAGGGAATACTGTATTTAGTCTCTGGCATTACAGGTGAGGGGTCAGTATTGCTCTGCATGAGGGAATACTGTATTAAGTCTCTGACATTACAGGTGAGAGGTCAGTATTGCTCTGCATGAGGGAATACTGTATTTAGTCTATGACATTACAGGTGAGGGGTCAGTATTGCTCTGCATGAGGGAATACTGTATTTAGTCTCTGTCATTACAGGTGAGAGGTCAGTATTGCTCTGCATGAGGGAATACTGTATTTAGTCTCTGGCATTACAGGTGAGGGGTCAGTATTGCTCTGCATGAGGGAATACTGTATTTAGTCTCTGGCATTACTGTTTCATGTATAGAAATGAAGACACAACAAGCTTTTAGTTTGGGGAATCATGTTGAACTATAGAACTACATCCAGGTCAGCGGTAGGAACAGGAAACATGAAGTATAAGGCAATGCAATATTACCATAAACAAACAGAGTCACAGTGTTTGCATAATAACTCCATAACAATTACAGATGAGGGGTCAGTATTGCTCTGCATGATCAGGGAATAAAAACCTACAAAATATAAATGTATCAGCACATATATATATGTAGAGACGAGGATATCACCCACACTTAGCATCTGATTAGATATGTGGTCCTCACTCAGCAGCTGTCTGTTTGCTGTAACCAATCTACCATGTCTAGGTCTATCTCAAATATAAGTATCACTAAATTCTATTAGTGTTGCTTGTTTCTTAGCTTTATATACAGAAAGAGAAGCGCTCTACCAGGACCAAACAGCTCAGTAGTTTGTTCTATGGTGAGTTACACCTTGGAGCTGACTCTTCCACAGAGGAGAACTTTACATACTGATTTTATAATGAGTGTTAAACATACACTACTTCCTACACACAGTGCAAAAATATAAAAATAGCTGACAGACTTAATAATATACAAATCCATGTATTTAAATATAATTAACTCCTACTGGACTATTGTTTTTAATATTGAATGGGTTCAAATATTATTTGTCTGCCTAATTCTGATGCTGTGTTGTAACAATAATCATCTGTACGATAATGTGTTCCAGAGACTGGTATTGCCAATATTATGGGTTTAGTGCTGTAATCTGTATAATAAGCTATGGATAAGTTTTAATTATACTGTTACTAGAAAATGGGTGGGTTTTGCAGAACCTAGTGGGTGGAGCAGTTGAAAAATAGGTTTTCAATACTGCAGTAATCTGCTTTCTCGCTCTGCTGCAAAGTGTCCCTGTAAATTAGTTTTATTTTTAAATTTTGTCATCTATTCTAATAGAGCACTTCTCTTTCTGTTAGCATTTGTATTGTGACCCTGGGGTGGTCTCTAGAGATGACAGGGGAAGCCAGAGATAGACTCCTTGCCCAATGTGCTTGAAAGAATATGGCTGCACTTCACTGACTAGGCCCAATGAAAAAGCGATCGTCTGGGGTTGCCATGTTCCTTGTTCAGAGAGGAATTACTCAGCGGGATCAGACTAATATACTTCAGGAGAGTTCCCCACTGTGAAAAGCACAATTGGGCTAAAAGAGGCTGCTCCCAGGTGGCATAGAACAAGCTACTGAGATGGTCATTCCTAATAGAGCGCTTCTCTTTATACATTTCTCAGCTTCGTGTTTGCACATTATTTATTAATAATATGTAATATAATTATTGCACCATATTCCTTTCTTATGGTACTTATTTCCTGTAAACTGTGTCCTCTTGATGAAAATAGATAGATGATACATACAGATAGATAGATAAAGTTTCCATATGGGCATAAGGGTCCCTGACCAAACGTGTAACACATCTCCATAACATCACATGACTGTTACGTGCAGGTACCTTGCCAGATGCTACATTCTCAGATTTTACTGCAGTTGTCTCTTGCTTGAAGGCCAGGAATTCAGTGAGTGGAGATCTGACATCCCCCAATAACGGACACCCCATTCCTGCAGCCCCCTCCTCTTCCTCAGAGCCCAAACTCACATCACTTTCAGAACTGCCTGAAAAACAAAGTGATGCAGTTACTAACCCCCTTCACTGTCGGCACATTTGTCCTGTTCATGAGAGAGAGAAAGAGAGAGAGAGAGAGAGAGAGAGAGAGAGAGAGAGAGAGAGAGAGAGAGAGAAAGATGTCTAATAATGAGAATATTGTCATAAAAAATGTTGATAAGGGCGGAGCAGTAGTGGTATTGGACAAGGAATACAATATACTTGAGATACTAAAACAAATATCAGAAGGAGGTATAATAACAATACAAAAATAAATAAAACAAGTTGTAGATAAAGCTATAAAAAATGAGGTTATACCCAAGAAGGTATCTACATTTTTAATTAAAACAGATCCTATTGCACCTGTTTTCTATACCTTAACAAAGGTCCATAAGAATATAAAAGAGCCTCTAGTCAGGCCAATTGTTGCAGACACAGATTTAGTTCTTTCAGATATAACTATTGTTCTAGACAAAATCCTGAATCCCGTGGCTTCCAAACAAAAGTCCTAAGGACACTGGTCATTTTTTTAGAATTATTAGTGAGATCAAATGTGAAGACACATATTTTGTATTTACTGGTGTTGTGGTGAGTCTGTAAATCTCCAGGAATTCAGTCAGTTATTGAGATCATGAAAAAGAAGCGTACGTTTGCATCACACTCCACAGCAGTGTATTTATTGAAGATGAGGTATTTAACCTTAATTATTCCTTTTTCAGGACACTTATTACTTACAATAGAAAAGTACAGTAATAGGTTCCAGTGTAGCCCGATCATACACCAACTTATGTATGAGCCAAAGTAAGGTGCAAGTCATCTACATTAATTCTGACTTCTAAAGAAGTGGTAAGGCTTGGTACCCCTTTATATATGATGTATTTGGTGTGTGGTGGGGCACATTGGAATCCCTTTATACTTGTTGTTGAAGATCTTAATAGTCAAACAAGTTTTTTTGAAAATTACCCTTTTTGAATCATTAGTACAGTTAACTTTTTAGACACTATGGTGTACACATATGCCTGTGACTTGATCACATACCTTTATAGTAAGCCAACTGATCTTAATACATTGTTACATCATTAAAGCTTTCATCCCAGAAGGTTATTTAATTCTATTCCAAGAAGCCGATTCATTAGAACCATATGCAATGTAGGAGAAAAAGAACGATGTGCTATTAGACTGCAACAAATGGCTACAAAATGTGTTGAAAGGGGCTAAATATCTTCATCTGTAGAGAAGTGTAATGAAGAGGTTATATGGGACTGACAAGGTTATTGTTCAACGACAAAAACAGAGTAATAAGGATAAGTGATTGGTTTTCACCTTTGAAAATGGGGCCAGTGGTTGAAGAATATATGGTATTTCTAGGAAACATTAGTACCCTTTGAGAGAATTTAACCCTGAAATTGCTGAGTTTAAATTCCCCCACTATACAGTCATTTAAAGAGCACAAAACAACATAAGAGCTATGCTAGTAAGAGCAGGTGTGGGCAGTGGCAGACAGGACAAAATCAATTATTTTACCACAGCAAAGAAGAGATCATATCCATGTCTTCATTGTGCACAGTGCAATTCTAAAAAAAGGCACAAACTAATGATAGGAAATAACTGTATATTAATGGTTTCAAAACATTTGAAACTGACCATGCTTTTTATCTTTTGAAGTGCTCATGTGGGGAGAGTTATGTAGGGGAGACAACATGTCCTTGCAAAGATAGAATCAGTGCACACAAATCTGCTATTGGAGGAAAGATATGTCATTGCCATTTTCTGCACATTTTGTTACAGCAGGACATACAGTGAGTTAACTGAAGTTTCAGATAATTAACCATATACTGAGGTTACGTAGAGTTGTTAAAAGGGAATTTAGGCCTAAACAAAAGGAAGTGTGGTGGATTATTTTGGAATAAATTTTAAATGTTATTTTCAATGTTTCAAATTGTAATCAATAGGTATCTAATGGCAATTTTTTTTGCCAATAAAAGAATGACTACTTGATGGCAGTATTGTATAACAAATGAATATTAAATAGAGGTAAGGTGGTCTCTGAAAGAGTTAACTTTAAGCACACAGGTGCTATTAGCATTTTTAGCATGATTAAGGACTAAACAAACCCGAAACGTAGATGTTGTTGGCTATTTTCCTGTACTGCATGTCACCACAATAAAGGAAAAAAAATTCTGAAGAAAAAAATGCTGTTACTGGATTGCTTTCTGGAAATTTGTGAATATATATATATATATATATATATATAGACAGAGAGAGAGATAGATAGATAGATAGATAGAGATAGAGTTATAGATATACAGTCCTGGCCAAAAATATTGGCACCCGGGGGGCGTGTCTCTGGGCAGCATCTTGAATGGATGCAATATTGGAAGCTGCGTGCAGACTGCTGTTGAAATTCGCTATTTATCAGCAGTATTTCTTTACTATTATCCCTAAAACCTTAAGTTTGTTCCTCAGGAGACTGAGCACAACTGAGTGTTGTCAAGTTTATTGTGAGACTGCATCATCTTACCGATCCGGAGGGTTGAGGCCTACAGCGACCCTTTCTAGGAGAGGTCTCAACACCCCCCCCTGGTAAACGGGGTATAGCAGTGTTACATCACTGTCATTTTGTATGAAGACACCAACTAGAGCAGTTTTATTGTGGGAGCCACCAAGCCTGTAAACGAATATTCACATAGTGGAGTAGCTCCTAAAGATAATGGAGGCCCTGGCCAGGTGGGAAGCTGAGATGACGCAGCTTATCGCAGACCACTATAAAAACTTAGAACTCGAGCTAAGTATCATATTCCTGAATCCAAAGCCTACATACACCGGTCAAACAACAAGAATGCCTGATTCGATAAAGGAGCCGACCTATCTAACTGCCAGGGGACTCAACATCCAACCTCAGCCCATAACGCTGGATAATAGTACCCAATCCTTTATAGCTCCTCCGGAGGCCCCACAGAACGCAGAAGTTTCCTCAGTACACCCCAGTATTGCGGCTCATATACCTGATATCCAGGCTGCCGATGTAAATGTACCGCCTGTGGTGCTGTGGCCAAGGGTCGACCTGGCACCTCGATGGATTAGGCGCAGCAGACGGAGGCTGAGACAGTGGGCCCCGGTGGTTCCCGTATTTCACGCAGTCACAGACCGACTCAAGGGGCTGCAGAATAGGAGACCGGCCCAGCCAGAGGGAGCAGCAGCAAGTCGGGTCTCTCTATCTCACCGTGATCTCCGAAGTGTCTGACCTATTGGAAGTTACAGGTACACTGGCACATCAGGGTTTGTACCCGATTCCACACTGTCTTCCTGTGCCCCTCATACTGCAGGGGGTTGCAGACATCAGTTTGGGGACGGATCCCGAGAGGCCCTCAGCAGACAGCGATATTACAATGAGCTCCTTAGCCCATCTTGTACCCACCTTCTCCCACGACTTGGAGTGGGATAGAGACAGCTACTCCTCATTGAATGTGACCCCCATACGTATATAAGGTGCATCTTAGGACAAACAAATGAACTATTATATTTATGAGGACTCTGTCTGAAACTTAATAATAGTTGTTGATTATCCCTTTCTAGATATTTGGGGCCCATACATTACTTGGGCTTTTTAGCTTCAAGCTGACCCCTGTTGCTGTTTATTTACTTTTGTTCCTTTCCTTGTATTTGTGATACTCAAATGCCTCATGTATTCTTTTTATGAGCCTCAGGACAAACTTTAACCGTATTGTGTTTTCTGTCAACTGCTTTGCTCATATTAATCCTGTACTGGTGAGTAGAAATATTATGTTATACTGTATCATTGGGATTAGAATATGTCTAGACTCCCTCCTGACTCTCTTAATTCATCCAGAGTCTTTACTTTGACGCCTAAAACCTATCCCTTAGGCACTCATGAATAACTATACCCATTTAGGAGCAGGGTTATCTACCTCCAAATATTGAAGTGCTGAACTATAATAAGAAGTATTGGAAATGCTCTAGCCTTACTTTATTCATGTTAGCTTTAGTTCAGTTTTTGCTGACCACAGAATATGTTAAAACTGGTAACTACAGGTTTCACATGAAAGAACAGGTTATTGGCTCTTGTTAAAACTATTGTTGGCTAAATCACAACTTAGTCTTAAATACCAACTCTGCTAGTCCCCCTAACACACTTTGTAATCCGCTCCTTCTCCCATAACCATTCATATCACAGCCCATAGCTTCCTTTATATCTGTCTGCTATAATGGGTAATGTGTTATATTTTGTATTCTTTTAGATCTCCATAATACTGGCTCTCATATCATCATATCACTTGTTTTGCTACTAACTACGAAAGGACCCACAAGTGGTTCTCCCTTTCATTCCTTATCCCTCATATCCCCCGTCTCAATTTTAACCTATAGTTAGCAGTCCAAAAGTGGCTGGTTTTCTCTTCCAAAAGGGGGAAATAGTTAATGGTTCTTTAGATTTCCATATAAAGGGATTTATATATATAATAAAAATGAGGTATGGCATGTAAAAAAAAAAAAAAAAATAATAATTTGTTTTTTTAAGTTTAGATCTGTATTCGTAAGTCACAATTTATGTACAATGATAACGAATCTTACACACATTTTTACAGCAATCTTATTCCACAGAATTAAAAAAAAATTAAGTGAAAAAAAAATAAGTTTATTATTAAAAAAGGGGTTAAAATTGGCATACAGTATATATCCTATTTATATATATGTATATATATATATATATATATTTATGTGTATATATATATATATATATATATATATATATATATATATGTGTGTGTGTGTGTGTAAAAACACTACAGTACCAGTTGTATTGGCATAATATAGAAATAATATAGTTTTTATTATAGTGGACAGAAAGGTGATAACATTTTCACAAGTGGATACTAGGTTGATATCAATGTTACATATATCCTAGCTGGTAGATAGATTATAACACTTGTGTAAGTGTCAACAGATAGTGTGTTATATTCTAATTTGTAGCGGGAGATTCAAATAGGTAAAGCAAACAAACCACAAACTTGGTGCTTGCAAAGCATCTGATTTTCCAAGGTGTATGAATATGAGAAATGTAATCACTTAACCTATTGTAAGTACACAGTGCATGAGTGCATACACCGTGGTCTAGCAGGAATGTGTCATGTTAATTTTACACCTGGAATAGTGAGAAAATAATGAGAGGTTGTTTGTTTAATACCCTTTAGTATATACCTCAATTGATATAGGTTTATACCTAAGTTGAATAACACCTTTAAAGGATTGTTTGTACAAACATGCAGCTGGTATCCAAACTGACTAAGAATTACAAACGCTATCCACCGCCCTGGCTGTCTGCCAGGAATCTGGTGATTACACTATTAAAGTTTATACTAAGTTTTAAGCTACAACAACATCAACTGGTAGAGAGCAAGTTGAAAAAACAAATATTCCCTAACGCGGTCGTATTTCACTTTCCTTTTCTCAGAGGGGTCTTTTTAGTAGCTAAAATAAAAGTTACATTTTATACTCATAATTGGTAACATTTCTTTTTGTGTTCCTCTACCTTTATTGTGTGCTCAAAGGCATTTTCTTTTTTTCACCCTGCTTTTGGGGTGTATCAAATATTAAATTTATTCCCACTGTGCCTTCCACAGATTTACAAAAAGTTGTTGAATGTGTTAAGCTAGACTGTGTGAATGAAGATGATTTGTATGAATAGTTTTTACTACTAAACTGTATCAAATTGTAAAATAAAGTTTGTTTTTCAGTGACAAAAAAAATAAATAATATTGGCACCCCTGCATTTCTGTTAGATAATGCACCACTCCGCCCAGAAAATTGTTGCAATTACAAATGTTTAGGCATTCTCATGTTTATTTATTTTTTTGTATTGGTAGGACACACAAAAATTGAGAGAAAAAACACATTCCACGCAAAACTCCAAAAATGGACTGGACAAAATTATTGGCACCTTCTCAAAGTTGTAAGAAAAAATTGCATTACAAGTTTGTGATGCTCCTGTAATTTGAAAATAAACTCACCTGTATCCAGGTGCTGACAATATAGAAATCACACCGGCAACCAGGTAAAATGGACTCAACCTTTCTGTTGTGTGTCTCTGTGTGCTACACTGAGCATGGAGAAGAGAAAGAGCAGCAAAGAATTGTCTGAGGATTTGAGAACAAAAATTGTGGAAAAGCATGGACAATCTCAAGGTTACAAGTCCATCTCCAGATCTTAATGTTCCTGTGTCCACTGTGTGCAACATTGTCAAGATGTTTACAGACCATGGCACTGTAGCTAATCTCCCTGAAAGTGGATGAAAGAGAAAAATTGATCAAAGATGCAACAAAGGATAGTTCTAATGGTGGATAAAGAACCTCGATCAACTTCCAGACAAATTCAAGCTAACCTTCAGGCACAGGGTATAAATGTGTCAGCTCTCACTATACGTCGCCATCTGAATGAAAAGGGACGCTATGGTAGGAGATCTAGGAGGATTACATATATATTACTATAGAAAATTGGATGAACCAAAATAGGGAACATCCAAAAGACCAGGTAACATATCTCAAACCATATTAAAAATTATTCACAGGGACAGAGCAGGTTAATGCAAAAAAAGTTATTTATCTTATCATAAATATATAAAAACAAACATTACTTCAATAAACAAGATGACATACAAAAAACACACAAAACACATGGGCCCCTCACACAAAGGCATGACTAGCCAGCTTGAAGCGGTTCATATGGTGCACCATAGATAAAAAAAATTAGAAAGCGGTAGGCTGAAAAGGTGTAAAATACTGCACTCCAACAAGAAGGATGATGCCAAGAATGTGGCTCTGTTCCCAAAAGAGACCAAAGAGTGTCCACATGAGCAGCACGAGTTTACAGCAAGTGGTTAGTACAGGCAGACCACCGTAGGGACACAACCAAACTCGCCGTTAGCAAACAGCCAACTCCACCGGTCTATGATGTAATACCTGCCCCTTCAGCGTGATCCATCTGGAGGACCACTTCACCCGGCTTGGATGAAGACTTCTGCCCGTCTGGAGGACCACTTCGCCCAGCTTGGATGAAGACTTCTGCCCATCTGGAGGATCACTTCGCCCAGCTTGGATGAAGACTTCTGCCCGTCTGGAGGACCACTTAACCCGGCTTGGATGAATACGTCTCCCGGTAAGTCGATCTTCAGGGGGTTAGTGTTAGGTTTTTTTAAGGGTGTATTGGGTGGGTTTTATTTTTTAGATTAGGGTTTGGGTGGCAGAAGAGCTAACTGCCCTTTTAAGGGCAATGCCCATACAAATGCCCTTTTCAGGGCAATGGGGACCTTAGGTTTTTTTAGCTAGTATTTTATTTGGGGGGTTGGTTGTGTGGGTGGTGGGTTTTACTGTTGGGGGGGTTGTTTGTATTTTTTTTACAGGTAAAAGAGCTGATTACTTTGGGGCAATTCCCCACAAAAGTCCCTTTTAAGGGCTATTGGTAGTTTAGTTTAGGCTAGGGTTTTTTTTATTTTGGGGGGGCTTTTTTATTTTAATAGGGCTATTAGATTAGGTGTAATTTTAAATTTATGTAATTTGTTTATTATTTTCTGTAATTTAGTGTTGTTTTTATTGTACTTTAGCTACTTTAATTTAATGTAGGTAATTGTATTTAATTTAGTTAATTTATTTAATTATAGTGTAGTGTTAGGTGTTAGTGTAACTTAGGTTAGGTTTTATTTTACAGGTAAATTTGTCTTTATTTTAACTAGGTAGTTATTAAATAGTTAATAACTATTCTACCTAGTTAAAATAAATACAAACTTGTCTTTAAAATAAAAATAAATCCTAAGCTAGCTACAATGTAACTATTAGTTATATTGTAGCTAGCTTAGGGTTTATTTTATAGGTAAGTATTTAGTTTTAAATAGGAATTATTTAGTTAATGATAGGAATATTTATTTAGATTTATTTAAATTATATTTAAGTTAGGGGGTGTTAGGTTTAGGGTTAGACTTAGGTTTAGGGGTTAATAACTTTAATATAGTGGCATCGACGTTGGGGGCGGCAGATTAGGGGTTAATAAATGTAGGTAGGTGGTGGCGATGTTAGGGCCGGCAGATTAGGGGTTAATAATATTTAACTAATGTTTGCGAGGCGGGAGTGCAGCGGTTTAGGGGTTAATATGTTTATTACAGTGGCGGCGACGTTGGGGTGGCAGATTAGGGGTTAATAAGTGTAGGTAGGTGGCAGCGACATTGGGGGCGGCAGATTAGGGGTTAATAAATATAATGTAGGTGTCGGCGATGTTGGGGGCAGCAGATTAGGGGTTAATAAGTGTAGGTAGGTGGCAGCGACATTGGGGGCGGCAGATTAGGGGTTAATAAATATAATGTAGGTGTCGGGGATGTTGGGGGCAGCAGATTAGGGGTTAATAAGTGTAATATTAGGGGTGTTTAGACTCGGGGTTCATGTTAGGGTGTTAGGTGTAAACATAAATTTTATTTCCACATAGGAATCAATGGGGCTGCGTTAAGGAGTTTTACGCTGCTTTTTTGGCAGGTGTTAGACTTTTTTTGAGGCGGCTCTCCCCGTTGATTCCTATGGGGAAATCGTGCACGAGCATGTTACACCAGCTCACCGCTGACTTAAGCAGCGCTAGTATTGGAGTATGGTAATGAGCAAAATTTTACTCAACGCTCACTTCTTGTCTTTTAACAACGGGTTTCTGAAAATTCGTAATCTCAGCGCTGTAGGTAAGTGAGCGGTGAGGGAAAACTGCTCGTTAGCACCGCACAGCCTCTTACGCAAAACTCGTAATCTGGGCCTTTAGATTTCAAGGTATTTAACTGGAAAGGCACAAAAGTGTATACATGTGTGTGTATATATCTATGTAGATACATATTTATATGATATATTTTTATTACAAAGTGTGTATATATATATATTTCTGTGTGTATAAGTATATACATGTGCATGTATCTGTTTGTATGTATATGTGTAATACTTTATTGTAATGAGTTTGTGATGTGTTTAGTGTCGGCTTTCACTCGAGTGTTTGTAATATCAGTGCAAATTAGTGTGGTCGCTATATCCATTGAAAGTATAGGTTGTGCTATCCCTTCTCTGGTTAACGCGCCCTACCCTAGACAGTCGTACCCTAATAGTCCAGCAATATTAGTTATCGACCACGGCTAATAGAGCGCCACTTGTAATATGGCCCTATGTGTAAACGCCTTGTTACAGTACTACCTGGTAGGGGCAAGAGTTTGTAGCTCCAGAGAAGGGTATAGTTAATCAGCCAATCAGGATCAACATACACATGTAGGAACCAATCATAGGCTGTGTCCAGCTCTGGTGCTGCAATGTGTTTAGTCCTTGTGTTTAAACCTTTTACACAGTAAAATATAATTTGTGCCTATAACCATCAATCACTTACTTTCTACGCCCTCGAGGTCCGGCCACAGCTCCTCACTCTTCAGCTTTCTGTTGTTTTCTGTATTCGTGCTGATGGGGATCCGCACCTACAACAGGACACACATTAAATGTTCTGTCAGTGCAGAGAGGTCTCTGGCACCTAAATACATTGAAATGGCTCTGTTAAGGTGCAATAATATTCTGTGTTTATGGTGTGATTTCTGATGTCCCCAAATTCCATCTCAGTTTTATGGCAGATAATAAGTGGCGCAATAGTTTGTTATCACTAACTGCACTGAAGGTAAAATTGGCGCTCTCAGGTTAGCGCTGGTATTACAAGTTGAAAGCATGCAAGCAAAAGACTCAGGAGCGCTAACTCCCTACAGCCATTTTATTGCGTCCCCGCTAACCTAAAACTGCACTAGATCAACTGCGCTTAATCCCAAATTGCATTACAAGTATTTGTATGTTCTACAGCTGGATATTGTGTGTTACAGTACAGTGTCAGATCTACAGCTGGATAGTGTGTGTTACAGTACAGTGTCAGATCTACAGCTGGATATTGTGTGTTACAGTACAGTGTCAGATCTACAGCTGGATAGTGTGTGTTACAGTACAGTGTCAGATCTACAGCTGGATATTGTGTGTTACAGTACAGTGTCAGATCTACAGCTGGATAGTGTGTGTTACAGTACAGTGTCAGATCTACAGCTGGATATTGTGTGTTACAGTACAGTGTCAGATCTACAGCTGCATATTGTGTGTTACAGTACAGTGTCAGATCAACAGCTGGATATTGTGTGTTACAGTACAGTGTCAGATCTACAGCTGGATAGTGTGTGTTACAGTACAGTGTCAGATCTACAGCTGGATATTGTGTGTTACAGTACAGTGTCAGATCTATAGCTGGATATTGTGTGTTACAGTACAGTGTCAGATCTACAGCTGGATAGTGTGTGTTACAGTACAGTGTCAGATCTACAACTGGGTAGTGTGTGTTACAGTACAGCTGGATAGTGTGTGTTACAGTACAGTGTCAGATCTACAGCTGGATAGTGTGTGTTAGAGTACAGTGTCAGACCTACAGTTGGATAGTGTGTGTTACAGTACAGTGTCAGATCTACAGCTGGATAGTGTGTGTTACAGTACTGTGTCAGCTCTACAGCTGGATAGTGTGTGTTACAGTGCCGTGTCAGATCTACAGCTGGATAGTGTGTGTTACAGTACAGTGTCAGATCTACAGCTGGATAGTGTGTTACAGTGCAGTGTCAGCTCTACAGCTGGATAGTGTGTGTTACGGTACAGTGTCAGCACTCTACAGCTGGATATTGTGTGTTACAGTGCAGTGTCAGATCTACAGCTGGATATTGTGTGTTACAGTACAGTGTCAGATCTACAGCTGGATATTGTGTGTTCAGTGACGTGCAGTGACGTCAGAGGCTGATGAGGCAGTGGCTAGGATACGCCTTCATTCTTTAGATATCCTTTGTTGAAGAAATAGCAATGCACATGGGTGAGCCAATCACATGAGGTATCTATGTGCAGCCACCAATCAGCAGCTACTGAGCATATTTAGATATGATTTTCAACAAAGGACATCAAAAGAATGAAGAAAATTAGATATTAGATGTAAATTGGAAAGTTATTTAAATTTGCATATGGGTTTCATATGGGTTTCATGTCCCTTTAAATGGTGTCTTGGAAAACTGGTCAACTTAGTAAAATCTGATTTTAGTCTAAAAGGATTGTAACAGAAACACTTGCCAGATAACACAATGCTTGCTCTGATTATGAGATCTAGAAATCCAGGCCCATTAAAATATATGTTTAAAACATACTTTTTACTTTAATGCTGCAAATTATGCTTATAGATTCTTTCATTACATAAGGGATGAGAGTCAGAGGGGGAGGAAGAGAGACAGAGAGAGAAAGAGACCATGGGGGAGAACAACACATAAGGAGAGAGATGGATAGATAGAGAGAGAGACACACACACACACACACACACACACATAAGGGGGGGACCATACACACACACACAAGGGGGGGGGGACCACTGCATTTTAAAGTAATAAAACAGCAGAGCTACAGAGAGTTCAGAAAGTAAGACTATACATTAGTATAGAGGCAAGCTGCTAAGTTAGTGGGTGTAAAGTTTGAGTAAACAAAATACAAAAACGACCCTGCTGTAAAAGAGTAAAAAAAACACTAAACCACATTCATTAAATGATCATTTTCACTAACAGAATCCCTATCAGTAAAATCTTACTTTAATAAGATGTGGGTGAAACATCGCTCTCTGTGCCTCTCTCCTGCTCTGTAAGGATTAAGGAAGTGACAGTGGCACATTCCACTGCACTTAGAGGGGAAGAACAGAACTCTCTTTTTCACTTTAGCAAAGCTAGCAGGTTCACAGGACAGCAACAAAATAAATGAAAGTTGTTTTTTTCCGTTTTTGTTTTGTTTTATATGATTTAACATCCAGCTCCAACCCTAAGTTCCACTTACTAATGCCTCTCACTGGATTGGTTCAGCCCAAATAGGACTGCCTCAAATAAGCAGTTAATGAGCCATGCAATGATCTTAACCACTTGCATCCAGTAGATGGCGCAGCATGTTGTGTAATGGTGGGCAGACCTGCTTGTGCCTCTCCATTGCACAACATATAGCTGTGAGAAAAAAAATGCTGGGGGAAAAAAATTAAATTTTTTTTTAAAGCCAATAAAAAAATATATATTTTTGCCCATATGAGAGGTGAAGCACTGCCTCACCTGCCTCTAGTGACTGCACATCACTGTGTGTGTTACAGTGCAGTGTCAGCTCTACAGCTGGATAGTGTGTGTTACAGTACAGTGTCAGATCTACAGCTGGATAGTGTGTGCTACAGTACAGTGTCAGATCTACAGCTGGATAGTGTGTGTTACAGTACAGTGTCAGATCTACAGCTGGATAGTGTGTGGTACAGTACAGTGTCAGATCTACAGCTGGGTAGTGTGTGTTACAGTACAGCTGGATAGTGTGTGGTACAGTACAGTGTCAGATCTACAGCTGGATAGTGTGTGGTACAGTACAGTGTCAGATCTACAGCTGGATAGTGTGTACTACAGTACAGTGTCAGATCTACAGCTGGATAGTGTGTGTTACAGTACAGTGTCAGCACTCTACAGCTGGATAGTGTGTGTTACAGTGCAGTGTCAGATCTACAGCTGGATATTGTGTGTTACAGTACAGTGTCAGCACTCTACAGCTGGATAGTGTGTGCTACAGTACAGTGTCAGATCTACAGCTGGATAGTGTGTGTTACAGTACAGTGTCAGATCTACAGCTGGATAGTGTGTGTTACAGTACAGTGTCAGATCTACAGCTGGATAGTGTGTGTTACAGTACAGTGTCAGATCTGCAGCTGGATAGTGTGTGTTACAGTGCAGTGTCAGATCTACAGCTGGATAGTGTTTGTTACAGTACAGTGTCAGTGTTACAAACTGCTATTTGTGACTGGCCCTTTAAATGGAAGGTTGCCCTGCTTCCCTGGATTTTGGAGAAGCCTATTTGCCAGCCTCCTTCCTCATGACTATGGCCCCTGGAAGATTGTGCCCCTGAGAGTATATTGACTTTTGTTGGGTGTGTGTGGCCCTTTGGGAACCGTCTGGGGACATATTGTGACTTTGGTGAACAATGCCCCCTTTAAGACTATGTCCCCAGACCTGTGAAATGACTTGTCCCTGGCTTTCTCCCACTTGGTTCAGTTTCATTGTGTGCCATTAAGAGTTAAATTTTGTTCAGCTTCAAGAAACCTATTCTAAATACAAGTCTGCTGGGATAAGCTCTAATTAGGTTTAGTGATCAACTTTCCCATTGTCTAATCAGACTAGTATTGATAAGGTGGACTGCATTGTTTTATTGTGTGTAAAATGTTATCTGCTGAAGTAAATGTTGTGGCCTGTCAAAGGGAGTGTCTCTCTATCTAATATCAAATGTGTGATGGGGGATTTTATGCCTCCCCCTGAGAGTGTCCTGTTTGCATGTAACCTCAATAAAAAGGAGGCTGTGTGCTCCAGCACATCAGACCTATTTTTGACCCTCTAACTTGCAGCTTTGACTCATGTTTGTAGGGGACAGCTTATAATCACTACAGGGATTGCTATGCTCTTCATACTCCCTTAGCTACAGGGATTGCTACAGAAGGAAGAGGTTCACCTACTGGAGCCTGGTCATAGGTCCAGGGCGCAGAGCAGACTGCGAGATACCAGCCCAGCAGCGGTGGTTCATAGAGTCTGCATTACTTATGGTGGCTACGCAGCAGTTATAGAGTGTCCACGGTGCTACTGCTCCTTTGGTGAGCGCTAGGAGCATCCTTTTCTACGGTCCAACTTCCAGCCAGCCTGGAGGCAACCGTAACATTTGGCGGCAGCGGTGGGATTGGCGTCCTAGCGCAAGGAGCAGCACCACAACAGCACTGGTATCGTAGGAGAGTAATTGAGGGCAACGCTAGCCACTGCGCAGCGTCCCTACCTACAGCAGCATGGAGCTGACAAGATACTGGTCAGAACCATGTGAAGAGCACCTCAACCAGATCCGTCGCTATGAGGGCGCGGATTTCGTTCCAGAGGTAAAGAGGCGGCTAGTCCGATATGGTCCAGACCCTGCGCAGGAGGTAGTCAGTCGCATCATCCGGGAATTGGATACGGAGAACAAAGCGGCACGAGCCTTTGAGCGCCAACTGTGGAGTTTGAGGGTATGGACACCTGGTCTCTCTCCCCAGCCGCAGCATGTTCCACAGGGAGAGGAGAGCAGCGACCTCCCTCCCCAGCGGCAGTATACTGTGCAGAGGGAAGAGACAACCAGTCTCCTTCCCCAACCCCAACCAGAGATACCAGAGGCAGCAGGCCTCATAGACTGGTCCTGGGAGGACCCCCAGCAGGCAGGTGGAGATGGGACCGCAGTCTCTCTACCGGCCCTACAGGGATGCTGGGCAGGCGGCCCAGATCCCCAGCGACAGACCCAGCTACAGGGAGGGGAGAGCATCGACCTCCCTCCCCAGCCGGAGTGTGCCTTCCAGGGAGAGGAGACAACCGGTCTCTCTCCCCAGCCGCAGCATGTTCCACAGGAAGAGGAGAGCATCGACCTCCCTTCCCAACGGCCGCCGGAGTATCAGGAGGAGGAGGTAAGCCAATCTCCCCCTCCCCAGCTAACTCCTAACTTGGGCCCAGGGTTAACAGTGGAGATGTTAACCCCCACTGACCCCCACGTTCCCTTTGCCACCGGGCAGGACTATGCCCCAATTCCCCCAGCAGAAGAGCTGGCATCAGGACAGAGCGCTGCTGGCCTCTGCCCTACAGACCTTGTCCTTGTTACAGAACTGGCCTGCAAACCCCTCACCCCAGCAGAAGCGCTGGCACCAGGGCAGAGTGCCGCTGGCCTCTGCCCCCCAAGTACCATCAGCTATTTGCCCAGCTGCGCCAGGAAGGCAGAGGATGCTACACTTTCATCCTATAACCTGGAACCTACAGGCCAGTGCTACTTGTTGTGGGGGGGCTGCTTTGCTGCTAGTGTTTATTTGTGGGTGGGTTGCGAGACTAACTTAGGCACTGACCGACAGAAGGTCAGGTGCCTTGTTAGTCTCCCTCCAAAAGGGGAGATATGTTACAAACTGCTATTTGTGACTGGCCCTTTAAATGGAAGGTTGCCCTGCTTCCCTGGATTTTGGAGAAGCCTATTTGCCAGCCTCCTTCCTCATGACTATGGCCCCTGGAAGATTGTGCCCCTGAGAGTATATTGACTTTTGTTGGGTGTGTGTGGCCCTTTGGGAACCGTCTGGGGACATATTGTGACTTTGGTGAACAATGCCCCCTTTAAGACTATGTCCCCAGACCTGTGAAATGACTTGTCCCTGGCTTTCTCCCACTTGGTTCAGTTTCATTGTGTGCCATTAAGAGTTAAATTTTGTTCAGCTTCAAGAAACCTATTCTAAATACAAGTCTGCTGGGATTAGCTCTAATTAGGTTTAGTGATCAACTTTCCCATTGTCTAATCAGACTAGTATTGATAAGGTGGACTGCATTGTTTTATTGTGTGTAAAATGTTATCTGCTGAAGTAAATGTTGTGGCCTGTCAAAGGGAGTGTCTCTCTATCTAATATCAAATGTGTGATGGGGGATTTTATGCCTCCCCCTGAGAGTGTCCTGTTTGCATGTAACCTCAATAAAAAGAAGGCTGTGTGCTCCAGCACATCAGACCTATTTTTGACCCTCTAACTTGCAGCTTTGACTCATGTTTGTAGGATACAGCTTATAATCACTACAGGGATTGCTATGTTTTTCATACTCCCTTAGCTACAGGGATTGCTACAGAAGGAAGAGGTTCGCCTACTGGAGCCTGGTCGTAGGTCCAGGGCGCAGAGCAGACGGCGAGATACCAGCCCAGCAGCGGTGGTTCATATAGTCTGCATTACTGATGGTGGCTACGCAGTAGTTATAGTGTCCACGGTGCTGCTGCTCCTTTGGTGAGCGCTAGGAGCATCCTTTTCTACGGTCCAACTTCCAGCCAGCCTGGAGGCAACCGTAACAGTCAGATCTACAGCTGGGTAGTGTGTGTTACAGTACAGTGTCAGATCTACAGCTGGGTAGTGTGTGTTACAGTACAGTGTCAGATCTACAGCTGGATATTGTGTGTTACAGTACAGTGTCAGCTCTACAGCTGGATAGTGTGTGTTACAGTACAGTGTCAGATCTACAGCTGGGTAGTGTGTGTTACAGTACAGTGTCAGCTCTCTACAGCTGGATAGTGTGTGTTACAGTACAGTGTCAGATCTACAGCTGGATAGTGTGTGCTACAGTACAGTGTCAGATCTACAGCTGGATAGTGTGTGGTACAGTACAGTGTCAGATCTACAGCTGGGTAGTGTGTGTTACAGTACAGCTGGATAGTGTGTGGTACAGTACAGTGTCAGATCTACAGCTGGATAGTGTGTGGTACAGTACAGTGTCAGATCTACAGCTGGATAGTGTGTACTACAGTACAGTGTCAGATCTACAGCTGGATAGTGTGTGTTACAGTACAGTGTCAGCACTCTACAGCTGGATAGTGTGTGTTACAGTGCAGTGTCAGATCTACAGCTGGATATTGTGTGTTACAGTACAGTGTCAGCACTCTACAGCTGGATAGTGTGTGCTACAGTACAGTGTCAGATCTACAGCTGGATAGTGTGTGTTACAGTACAGTGTCAGATCTACAGCTGGATAGTGTGTGTTACAGTACAGTGTCAGATCTACAGCTGGATAGTGTGTGTTACAGTACAGTGTCAGATCTGCAGCTGGATAGTGTGTGTTACAGTGCAGTGTCAGATCTACAGCTGGATAGTGTTTGTTACAGTACAGTGTCAGTGTTACAAACTGCTATTTGTGACTGGCCCTTTAAATGGAAGGTTGCCCTGCTTCCCTGGATTTTGGAGAAGCCTATTTGCCAGCCTCCTTCCTCATGACTATGGCCCCTGGAAGATTGTGCCCCTGAGAGTATATTGACTTTTGTTGGGTGTGTGTGGCCCTTTGGGAACCGTCTGGGGACATATTGTGACTTTGGTGAACAATGCCCCCTTTAAGACTATGTCCCCAGACCTGTGAAATGACTTGTCCCTGGCTTTCTCCCACTTGGTTCAGTTTCATTGTGTGCCATTAAGAGTTAAATTTTGTTCAGCTTCAAGAAACCTATTCTAAATACAAGTCTGCTGGGATTAGCTCTAATTAGGTTTAGTGATCAACTTTCCCATTGTCTAATCAGACTAGTATTGATAAGGTGGACTGCATTGTTTTATTGTGTGTAATGTTATCTGCTGAAGTAAATGTTGTGGCCTGTCAAAGGGAGTGTCTCTCTATCTAATATCAAATGTGTGATGGGGGATTTTATGCCTCCCCCTGAGAGTGTCCTGTTTGCATGTAACCTCAATAAAAAGGAGGCTGTGTGCTCCAGCACATCAGACCTATTTTTGACCCTCTAACTTGCAGCTTTGACTCATGTTTGTAGGGGACAGCTTATAATCACTACAGGGATTGCTATGCTCTTCATACTCCCTTAGCTACAGGGATTGCTACAGAAGGAAGAGGTTCACCTACTGGAGCCTGGTCATAGGTCCAGGGCGCAGAGCAGACTGCGAGATACCAGCCCAGCAGCGGTGGTTCATAGAGTCTGCATTACTTATGGTGGCTACGCAGCAGTTATAGAGTGTCCACGGTGCTGCTGCTCCTTTGGTGAGCGCTAGGAGCATCCTTTTCTACGGTCCAACTTCCAGCCAGCCTGGAGGCAACCGTAACATTTGGCGGCAGCGGTGGGATTGGCGTCCTAGCGCAAGGAGCAGCACCACAACAGCACTGGTATCGTAGGAGAGTAATTGAGGGCAACGCTAGCCACTGCGCAGCGTCCCTACCTACAGCAGCATGGAGCTGACAAGATACTGGTCAGAACCATGTGAAGAGCACCTCAACCAGATCCGTCGCTATGAGAGCGCGGATTTCGTTCCAGAGGTAAAGAGGCGGCTAGTCCGATATGGTCCAGACCCTGCGCAGGAGGTAGTCAGTCGCATCATCCGGGAATTGGATACGGAGAACAAAGCGGCACGAGCCTTTGAGCGCCAACTGTGGAGTTTGAGGGTATGGACACCTGGTCTCTCTCCCCAGCCGCAGCATGTTCCACAGGGAGAGGAGAGCAGCGACCTCCCTCCCCAGCGGCAGTATACTGTGCAGAGGGAAGAGACAACCAGTCTCCTTCCCCAACCCCAACCAGAGATACCAGAGGCAGCAGGCCTCATAGACTGGTCCTGGGAGGACCCCCAGCAGGCAGGTGGAGATGGGACCGCAGTCTCTCTACCGACCCTACAGGGATGCTGGGCAGGCGGCCCAGATCCCCAGCGACAGACCCAGCTACAGGGAGGGGAGAGCATCGACCTCCCTCCCCAGCCGGAGTGTGCCTTCCAGGGAGAGGAGACAACCGGTCTCTCTCCCCAGCCGCAGCATGTTCCACAGGAAGAGGAGAGCATCGACCTCCCTTCCCAACGGCCGCCGGAGTATCAGGAGGAGGAGGTAAGCCAATCTCCCCCTCCCCAGCTAACTCCTAACTTGGGCCCAGGGTTAACAGTGGAGATGTTAACCCCCACTGACCCCCACGTTCCCTTTGCCACCGGGCAGGACTATGCCCCAATTCCCCCAGCAGAAGAGCTGGCATCAGGACAGAGCGCTGCTGGCCTCTGCCCTACAGACCCCCTTGTTACAGGACTGGCCTGCAAACCCCTCACCCCAGCAGAAGCGCTGGCACCAGGGCAGAGTGCCGCTGGCCTCTGCCCCCCAAGTACCATCAGCTATTTGCCCAGCTGCGCCAGGAAGGCAGAGGATGCTACACTTTCATCCTATAACCTGGAACCTACAGGCCAGTGCTACTTGTTGTGGGGGGGCTGCTTTGCTGCTAGTGTTTATTTGTGGGTGGGTTGCGAGACTAACTTAGGCACTGACCGACAGAAGGTCAGGTGCCTTGTTAGTCTCCCTCCAAAAGGGGAGATATGTTACAAACTGCTATTTGTGACTGGCCCTTTAAATGGAAGGTTGCCCTGCTTCCCTGGATTTTGGAGAAGCCTATTTGCCAGCCTCCTTCCTCATGACTATGGCCCCTGGAAGATTGTGCCCCTGAGAGTATATTGACTTTTGTTGGGTGTGTGTGGCCCTTTGGGAACCGTCTGGGGACATATTGTGACTTTGGTGAACAATGCCCCCTTTAAGACTATGTCCCCAGACCTGTGAAATGACTTGTCCCTGGCTTTCTCCCACTTGGTTCAGTTTCATTGTGTGCCATTAAGAGTTAAATTTTGTTCAGCTTCAAGAAACCTATTCTAAATACAAGTCTGCTGGGATTAGCTCTAATTAGGTTTAGTGATCAACTTTCCCATTGTCTAATCAGACTAGTATTGATAAGGTGGACTGCATTGTTTTATTGTGTGTAATGTTATCTGCTGAAGTAAATGTTGTGGCCTGTCAAAGGGAGTGTCTCTCTATCTAATATCAAATGTGTGATGGGGGATTTTATGCCTCCCCCTGAGAGTGTCCTGTTTGCATGTAACCTCAATAAAAAGGAGGCTGTGTGCTCCAGCACATCAGACCTATTTTTGACCCTCTAACTTGCAGCTTTGACTCATGTTTGTAGGGGACAGCTTATAATCACTACAGGGATTGCTATGCTCTTCATACTCCCTTAGCTACAGGGATTGCTACAGAAGGAAGAGGTTCACCTACTGGAGCCTGGTCATAGGTCCAGGGCGCAGAGCAGACTGCGAGATACCAGCCCAGCAGCGGTGGTTCATAGAGTCTGCATTACTTATGGTGGCTACGCAGCAGTTATAGAGTGTCCACGGTGCTGCTGCTCCTTTGGTGAGCGCTAGGAGCATCCTTTTCTACGGTCCAACTTCCAGCCAGCCTGGAGGCAACCGTAACATTTGGCGGCAGCGGTGGGATTGGCGTCCTAGCGCAAGGAGCAGCACCACAACAGCACTGGTATCGTAGGAGAGTAATTGAGGGCAACGCTAGCCACTGCGCAGCGTCCCTACCTACAGCAGCATGGAGCTGACAAGATACTGGTCAGAACCATGTGAAGAGCACCTCAACCAGATCCGTCGCTATGAGAGCGCGGATTTCGTTCCAGAGGTAAAGAGGCGGCTAGTCCGATATGGTCCAGACCCTGCGCAGGAGGTAGTCAGTCGCATCATCCGGGAATTGGATACGGAGAACAAAGCGGCACGAGCCTTTGAGCGCCAACTGTGGAGTTTGAGGGTATGGACACCTGGTCTCTCTCCCCAGCCGCAGCATGTTCCACAGGGAGAGGAGAGCAGCGACCTCCCTCCCCAGCGGCAGTATACTGTGCAGAGGGAAGAGACAACAAGTCTCCTTCCCCAACCCCAACCAGAGATACCAGAGGCAGCAGGCCTCATAGACTGGTCCTGGGAGGACCCCCAGCAGGCAGGTGGAGATGGGACCGCAGTCTCTCTACCGGCCCTACAGGGATGCTGGGCAGGCGGCCCAGATCCCCAGCGACAGACCCAGCTACAGGGAGGGGAGAGCATCGACCTCCCTCCCCAGCCGGAGTGTGCCTTCCAGGGAGAGGAGACAACCGGTCTCTCTCCCCAGCCGCAGCATGTTCCACAGGAAGAGGAGAGCATCGACCTCCCTTCCCAACGGCCGCCGGAGTATCAGGAGGAGGAGGTAAGCCAATCTCCCCCTCCCCAGCTAACTCCTAACTTGGGCCCAGGGTTAACAGTGGAGATGTTAACCCCCACTGACCCCCACGTTCCCTTTGCCACCGGGCAGGACTATGCCCCAATTCCCCCAGCAGAAGAGCTGGCATCAGGACAGAGCGCTGCTGGCCTCTGCCCTACAGACCCCCTTGTTACAGGACTGGCCTGCAAACCCCTCACCCCAGCAGAAGCGCTGGCACCAGGGCAGAGTGCCGCTGGCCTCTGCCCCCCAAGTACCATCAGCTATTTGCCCAGCTGCGCCAGGAAGGCAGAGGATGCTACACTTTCATCCTATAACCTGGAACCTACAGGCCAGTGCTACTTGTTGTGGGGGGGCTGCTTTGCTGCTAGTGTTTATTTGTGGGTGGGTTGCGAGACTAACTTAGGCACTGACCGACAGAAGGTCAGGTGCCTTGTTAGTCTCCCTCCAAAAGGGGAGATATGTTACAAACTGCTATTTGTGACTGGCCCTTTAAATGGAAGGTTGCCCTGCTTCCCTGGATTTTGGAGAAGCCTATTTGCCAGCCTCCTTCCTCATGACTATGGCCCCTGGAAGATTGTGCCCCTGAGAGTATATTGACTTTTGTTGGGTGTGTGTGGCCCTTTGGGAACCGTCTGGGGACATATTGTGACTTTGGTGAACAATGCCCCCTTTAAGACTATGTCCCCAGACCTGTGAAATGACTTGTCCCTGGCTTTCTCCCACTTGGTTCAGTTTCATTGTGTGCCATTAAGAGTTAAATTTTGTTCAGCTTCAAGAAACCTATTCTAAATACAAGTCTGCTGGGATTAGCTCTAATTAGGTTTAGTGATCAACTTTCCCATTGTCTAATCAGACTAGTATTGATAAGGTGGACTGCATTGTTTTATTGTGTGTAATGTTATCTGCTGAAGTAAATGTTGTGGCCTGTCAAAGGGAGTGTCTCTCTATCTAATATCAAATGTGTGATGGGGGATTTTATGCCTCCCCCTGAGAGTGTCCTGTTTGCATGTAACCTCAATAAAAAGGAGGCTGTGTGCTCCAGCACATCAGACCTATTTTTGACCCTCTAACTTGCAGCTTTGACTCATGTTTGTAGGGGACAGCTTATAATCACTACAGGGATTGCTATGCTCTTCATACTCCCTTAGCTACAGGGATTGCTACAGAAGGAAGAGGTTCACCTACTGGAGCCTGGTCATAGGTCCAGGGCGCAGAGCAGACTGCGAGATACCAGCCCAGCAGCGGTGGTTCATAGAGTCTGCATTACTTATGGTGGCTACGCAGCAGTTATAGAGTGTCCACGGTGCTGCTGCTCCTTTGGTGAGCGCTAGGAGCATCCTTTTCTACGGTCCAACTTCCAGCCAGCCTGGAGGCAACCGTAACATTTGGCGGCAGCGGTGGGATTGGCGTCCTAGCGCAAGGAGCAGCACCACAACAGCACTGGTATCGTAGGAGAGTAATTGAGGGCAACGCTAGCCACTGCGCAGCGTCCCTACCTACAGCAGCATGGAGCTGACAAGATACTGGTCAGAACCATGTGAAGAGCACCTCAACCAGATCCGTCGCTATGAGGGCGCGGATTTCGTTCCAGAGGTAAAGAGGCGGCTAGTCCGATATGGTCCAGACCCTGCGCAGGAGGTAGTCAGTCGCATCATCCGGGAATTGGATACGGAGAACAAAGCGGCACGAGCCTTTGAGCGCCAACTGTGGAGTTTGAGGGTATGGACACCTGGTCTCTCTCCCCAGCCGCAGCATGTTCCACAGGGAGAGGAGAGCAGCGACCTCCCTCCCCAGCGGCAGTATACTGTGCAGAGGGAAGAGACAACCAGTCTCCTTCCCCAACCCCAACCAGAGATACCAGAGGCAGCAGGCCTCATAGACTGGTCCTGGGAGGACCCCCAGCAGGCAGGTGGAGATGGGACCGCAGTCTCTCTACCGGCCCTACAGGGATGCTGGGCAGGCGGCCCAGATCCCCAGCGACAGACCCAGCTACAGGGAGGGGAGAGCATCGACCTCCCTCCCCAGCCGGAGTGTGCCTTCCAGGGAGAGGAGACAACCGGTCTCTCTCCCCAGCCGCAGCATGTTCCACAGGAAGAGGAGAGCATCGACCTCCCTTCCCAACGGCCGCCGGAGTATCAGGAGGAGGAGGTAAGCCAATCTCCCCCTCCCCAGCTAACTCCTAACTTGGGCCCAGGGTTAACAGTGGAGATGTTAACCCCCACTGACCCCCACGTTCCCTTTGCCACCGGGCAGGACTATGCCCCAATTCCCCCAGCAGAAGAGCTGGCATCAGGACAGAGCGCTGCTGGCCTCTGCCCTACAGACCCCCTTGTTACAGGACTGGCCTGCAAACCCCTCACCCCAGCAGAAGCGCTGGCACCAGGGCAGAGTGCCGCTGGCCTCTGCCCCCCAAGTACCATCAGCTATTTGCCCAGCTGCGCCAGGAAGGCAGAGGATGCTACACTTTCATCCTATAACCTGGAACCTACAGGCCAGTGCTACTTGTTGTGGGGGGGCTGCTTTGCTGCTAGTGTTTATTTGTGGGTGGGTTGCGAGACTAACTTAGGCACTGACCGACAGAAGGTCAGGTGCCTTGTTAGTCTCCCTCCAAAAGGGGAGATATGTTACAAACTGCTATTTGTGACTGGCCCTTTAAATGGAAGGTTGCCCTGCTTCCCTGGATTTTGGAGAAGCCTATTTGCCAGCCTCCTTCCTCATGACTATGGCCCCTGGAAGATTGTGCCCCTGAGAGTATATTGACTTTTGTTGGGTGTGTGTGGCCCTTTGGGAACCGTCTGGGGACATATTGTGACTTTGGTGAACAATGCCCCCTTTAAGACTATGTCCCCAGACCTGTGAAATGACTTGTCCCTGGCTTTCTCCCACTTGGTTCAGTTTCATTGTGTGCCATTAAGAGTTAAATTTTGTTCAGCTTCAAGAAACCTATTCTAAATACAAGTCTGCTGGGATTAGCTCTAATTAGGTTTAGTGATCAACTTTCCCATTGTCTAATCAGACTAGTATTGATAAGGTGGACTGCATTGTTTTATTGTGTGTAAAATGTTATCTGCTGAAGTAAATGTTGTGGCCTGTCAAAGGGAGTGTCTCTCTATCTAATATCAAATGTGTGATGGGGGATTTTATGCCTCCCCCTGAGAGTGTCCTGTTTGCATGTAACCTCAATAAAAAGGAGGCTGTGTGCTCCAGCACATCAGACCTATTTTTGACCCTCTAACTTGCAGCTTTGACTCATGTTTGTAGGATACAGCTTATAATCACTACAGGGATTGCTATGTTTTTCATACTCCCTTAGCTACAGGGATTGCTACAGAAGGAAGAGGTTCGCCTACTGGAGCCTGGTCGTAGGTCCAGGGCGCAGAGCAGACGGCGAGATACCAGCCCAGCAGCGGTGATTCATATAGTCTGCATTACTGATGGTGGCTACGCAGTAGTTATAGTGTCCACGGTGCTGCTGCTCCTTTGGTGAGCGCTAGGAGCATCCTTTTCTACGGTCCAACTTCCAGCCAGCCTGGAGGCAACCGTAACAGTCAGATCTACAGCTGGGTAGTGTGTGTTACAGTACAGTGTCAGATCTACAGCTGGATATTGTGTGTTACAGTACAGTGTCAGCTCTACAGCTGGATAGTGTGTGTTACAGTACAGGGTCAGATCTACAGCTGGGTAGTGTGTGTTACAGTACAGTGTCAGCTCTCTACAGCTGGATAGTGTGTGTTACAGTACAGTGTCAGATCTACAGCTGGGTAGTGTGTGTTACAGTACAGCTGGATAGTGTGTGTTACAGTACAGTGTCAGATCTACAGCTGGGTAGTGTGTGTTACAGTACAGCTGGATAGTGTGTGTTACAGTACAGTGTCAGATCTACAGCTGGGTAGTGTGTGTTACAGTACAGCTGGATAGTGTGTGTTACAGTACAGTGTCAGATCTACAGCTGGATAGTGTGTGTTACAGTACAGTGTCAGATCTACAGCTGGATAGTGTGTGTTACAGTACAGTGTCAGATCTACAGCTGGATAGTGTGTGTTACAGTACAGTGTCAGATCTACAGCTGGATATTGTGTGTTACAGTACAGTGTCAGATCTACAGCTGGATAGTGTGTGTTACAGTACAGTGTCAGATCTACAGCTGGACAGTGTGTGTTACAATACAGTGTCAGATCTACAGCTGGATAGTGTGTGTTACAGTACAGTGTCAGATCTACAGCTGGATAGTGTTTGTTACAGTACAGTGTCAGATCTACAGCTGGATATTGTGTGTTACAGTACAGTGTCAGATCTACAGATGGATAGTGTGTGTTACAGTACAGTGTCAGATCTACAGATGGATATTGTGTGTTACAGTACAGTGTCAGATCTACAGCTGGATATTGTGTGTTACAGTACAGTGTCAGATCTACAGCTGGATAGTGTGTGTTACAGTACAGTGTCAGATCTACAGCTGGATAGTGTGTGTTACAGTACAGTGTCAAATCTACAGCTGGATATTGTGTGTTACAGTACAGTGTCAGATCTACAGCTGGATAGTGTTTGTTACAGTACAGTGTCAGATCTACAGCTGGATAGTGTTTGTTACAGTACAGTGTCAGCTCTACAGCTGGATAGTGTTTGTTACAGTACAGTGTCAGCTCTACAGCTGGATAGTGTGTGTTACAGTACAGTGTCAGATCTACAGCTGGATAGTGTGTGTTACAGTACAGTGTCAGATCTACAGCTGGATAGTGTGTGTTACAGTGCAGTGTCAGCTCTCTACAGCTGGATAGTGTGTGTTACAGTACAGTGTCAGATCTACAGCTGGATAGTGTGTGTTACAGTACAGTGTCAGATCTACAGCTGGATAGTGTGTGTTACAGTACAGTGTCAGATCTACAGCTGGATAGTGTGTGTTACAGTGCAGTGTCAGCTCTCTACAGCTGGATAGTATGTGTTACAGTACAGTGTCAGATCTACAGCAGGATAGTGTGTGTTACAGTGCGGTGTCAGCTCTCTACAGCTGGATAGTGTGTGTTACAGCACAGTGTCAGATCTACAGCTGGATAGTGTGTGTTACAGTACAGTGTCAGCTCTCTACAGCTGGATAGTGTGTGTTACAGTACAGTGTCAGCTCTACAGCTGGATAGTGTGTGTTACAGTACAGTGTCAGACCTACAGTTGGATAGTGTGTGTTACAGTGAAGTGTCAGCTCTCTACAGCTGGATAGTGTGTGTTACAGTACAGTGTCAGATCTACAGCTGGATAGTGTGTGTTACAGTACAGTGTCAATTCTACAGCTGGATAGTGTGTGTTACAGTACAGTGTCAGATCTACAACTGGATAGTGTGTGTTACAGTACAGTGTCAGATCTACAGCTGGATAGTGTGTGTTACAGTACAGTGTCAGATCTACAGCTGGATAGTGTGTGTTACAGTACAGTGTCAGATCTACAGCTGGATAGTATGTGTTACAGTGCAGTGTCGGCTCTCTACAGCTGGATAGTGTGTGTTACAATACAGCTGGATAGTGTGTGTTACAGTACAGTGTCAGCTCTACAGCTGGATAGTGTGTGTTACAGTACAGTGTCAGATCTACAGCTGGATAGTGTGTGTTACAGTACAGTGTCAGATCTACAGCTGGATATTGTGTGTTACAGTACAGTGTCAGATCTACAGCTGGATAGTGTGTGTTACAGTACAGTGTCAGATCTACAGCTGGATATTGTGTGTTACAGTACAGTGTCAGATCTACAGCTGGATAGTGTGTGTTACAGTACAGTGTCAGCTCTACAGCTGGATAGTGTGTGTTACAGTACAGTGTCAGATCTACAGCTGGATAGTGTGTGCTACAGTACAGTGTCAGATCTACAGCTGGATAGTGTGTGTTACAGTACAGTGTCAGATCTACAGCTGGATAGTGTGTGTTACAGTGCAGTGTCAGATCAACAGCTGGATAGTGTGTGTTACAGTGCAGTGTCAGATCTACAGCTGGATAGTGTGTGTTACAGTACAGTGTCAGATCTACAGCTGGATATTGTGTGTTACAGTACAGTGTTAGATCTACAGCTGGATATTGTGTGTTACAGTACAGTGTCAGATCTACAGCTGGGTAGTGTGTGTTACAGTACAGTGTCAGATCTACAGCTGGATATTGTGTGTTACAGTGCAGTGTCGGATCTACAGCTGGATAGTGTGTGTTACAGTACAGTGTCAGCTCTACAGCTGGATAGTGTGTGTTACAATGCAGTGTCAGATCTACAGCTGGATAGTGTGTGTTACAGTACAGCTGGATAGTGTGTGTTACAGTGCAGTGTCAGATCTACAGCTGGAAAGTGTGTGTTACAGTACAGTGTCAGATCTACAGCTGGGTAGTGTGTGTTACAGTACAGTGTCAGATCTACAGCTGGATATTGTGTGTTACAGTACAGTGTCAGATCTACAGCTGGATAGTGTGTGTTACAGTACAGTGTCAGATCTACAGCTGGATATTGTGTGTTACAGTACAGTGTCAGATCTACAGCTGGATATTGTGTGTTACAGTACAGTGTCAGATCTACAGCTGGATAGCGTGTGTTACAGTACAGTGTCAGATCTACAGCTGGATATTGTGTGTTACAGTACAGTGTCAGATCTACAGCTGGATAGTGTGTGTTACAGTACAGTGTCAGATCTACAGCTGGATAGTATGTGTTACAGTGCAGTGTCAGCTCTCTACAGCTGGATAGTATGTGTTACAATACAGCTGGATAGTGTGTGTTACAGTACAGTGTCAGCTCTACAGCAGGATAGTGTGTGTTACAGTACAGTGTCAGATCTACAGCTGGATAGTGTGTGTTACAGTACAGTGTCAGATCTACAGCTGGATATTGTGTGTTACAGTACAGTGTCAGATCTACAGCTGGATAGTGTGTGTTACAGTACAGTGTCAGATCTACAGCTGGATATTGTGTGTTACAGTACAGTGTCAGATCTACAGCTGGATAGTGTGTGTTACAGTACAGTGTCAGCTCTACAGCTGGATAGTGTGTGTTACAGTACAGTGTCAGATCTACAGCTGGATAGTGTGTGCTACAGTACAGTGTCAGATCTACAGCTGGATAGTGTGTGTTACAGTACAGTGTCAGATCTACAGCTGGATAGTGTGTGTTACAGTGCAGTGTCAGATTAACAGCTGGATAGTGTGTGTTACAGTGCAGTGTCAGATCTACAGCTGGATAGTGTGTGTTACAGTACAGTGTCAGATCTACAGCTGGATATTGTGTGTTACAGTACAGTGTTAGATCCACAGCTGGATATTGTGTGTTACAGTACAGTGTCAGATCTACAGCTGGGTAGTGTGTGTTACAGTACAGTGTCAGATCTACAGCTGGATATTGTGTGTTACAGTACAGTGTCGGATCTACAGCTGGATAGTGTGTGTTACAGTACAGTGTCAGCTCTACAGCTGGATAGTGTGTGTTACAATGCAGTGTCAGATCTACAGCTGGATAGTGTGTGTTACAGTGCAGTGTCAGATCTACAGCTGGAAAGTGTGTGTTACAGTACAGTGTCAGATCTACAGCTGGATATTGTGTGTTACAGTACAGTGTCAGATCTACAGCTGGATATTGTGTGTTACAGTACAGTGTCAGATCTACAGCTGGGTAGTGTGTGTTACAGTACAGTGTCAGATCTACAGCTGGATATTGTGTGTTACAGTACAGTGTCAGATCTACAGCTGGATAGTGTGTGTTACAGTGCAGTGCCAGATCTACAGCTGGATAGTGTGTGTTACAGTACAGTGTCAAATCTACAGCTGGATATTGTGTGTTACAGTACAGTGTCAGATCTACAGCTGGATAGCGTGTGTTACAGTACAGTGTCAGATCTACAGCTGGATAGTGTGTGTTACAGTACAGTGTCAGATCTACAGCTGGGTAGTGTGTGTTACAGTACAGCTGGATAGTGTGTGTTACAGTACAGTGTCAGATCTACAGCTGGATATTGTGTGTTACAGTACAGTGTCAGATCTACAGCTGGATATTGTGTGTTACAGTACAGTGTCAGATCTACAGTTTGATATTGTGTGCTACAGTTCAGTGTCAGATCTACAGCTGGATAGTGTGTGTTACAGTACAGTGTCAGATCTACAGCTGGATATTGTGTGTTATAGTACAGTGTCAGATCTACAGCTGGATAGTGTGTGTTACAGTACAGTGTCAGATCTACAGCTGGATAGTGTGTGTTACAGTACAGTGTCAGCTCTTTACAGTTGGCTATTGTGTGTTACAGTACAGTGTCAGATCTACAGCTGGATATTGTGTGTTACAGTACAGTGTCAGATCTACAGCTGGATATTGTGTGTTACAGTACAGTGTCAGATCTACAGCTGGATATTGTGTGTTACAGTACAGTGTCAGATCTACAGCTGGATAGTGTGTGTTACAGTACAGTGTCAGATCTACAGCTGGATATTGTGTGTTACAGTACAGTGTCAGATCTACAGCTGGGTAGTGTGTGTTACAGTACAGCTGGATAGTGTGTGTTACAGTACAGTGTCAGATCTACAGCTGGATATTGTGTGTTACAGTACAGTGTCAGATCTACAGCTGGATATTGTGTGTTATAGTACAGTGTCAGATCTACAGCTGGATATTGTGTGTTACAGTACAGTGTCAGATCTACAGCTGGATATTGTGTGTTACAGTACAGTGTCAGATCTACAGCTGGATATTGTGTGTTACAGTACAGTGTCAGATCTACAGCTGGATAGTGTGTACTACAGTACAGTGTCAGATCTACAGCTGGATAGTGTGTGTTACAGTACAGTGTCAGATCTACAGCTGGATAGTGTGTGCTACAGTGCAGTGTCAGATCTACAGCTGGATACTGTGTGTTACAGTACAGTGTCAGATCTACAGCTGGAGATTGTGTGTTACAATACAGTGTCAGATCTACAGCTGGATAGTGTGTGTTACAGTACAGTGTCAGATCTACAGCTGGATATTGTGTGTTACAGTACAGTGTCAGATCTACAGCTGGATAGTGTGTGTTACAGTACAGTGTCAGATCTACAGCTGGATATTGTGTGTTACAGTACAGTGTCAGCTCTACAGCTTGATAGTGTGTGTTACAGTACAGTGTCAGATCTACAGCTGGGTAGTGTGTGTTACAGTACAGTGTCAGCTCTCTACAGCTGGATAGTGTGTGTTACAGTACAGTGTCAGATCTACAGCTGGGTAGTGTGTGTTACAGTACAGCTGGATAGTGTGTGTTACAGTACAGTGTCAGATCTACAGCTGGGTAGTGTGTGTTACAGTACAGCTGGAAAGTGTGTGTTACAGTACAGTGTCAGATCTACAGCTGGGTAGTGTGTGTTACAGTACAGCTGGATAGTGTGTGTTACAGTACAGTGTCAGATCTACAGCTGGATAGTGTGTGTTACAGTACAGTGTCAGATCTACAGCTGGATAGTGTGTGTTACAGTACAGTGTCAGATCTACAGCTGGATAGTGTGTGTTACAGTACAGTGTCAGATCTACAGCTGGATATTGTGTGTTACAGTACAGTGTCAGATCTACAGCTGGATAGTGTGTGTTACAGTACAGTGTCAGATCTACAGCTGGACAGTGTGTGTTACAATACAGTGTCAGATCTACAGCTGGATAGTGTGTGTTACAGTACAGTGTCAGATCTACAGCTGGATAGTGTTTGTTACAGTACAGTGTCAGATCTACAGCTGGATATTGTGTGTTACAGTACAGTGTCAGATCTACAGCTGGATAGTGTGTGTTACAGTACAGTGTCAGATCTACAGCTGGATAGTGTGTGTTACAGTACAGTGTCAGATCTACAGCTGGGTAGTGTGTGTTACAGTACAGTGTCAGATCTACAGCTGGATATTGTGTGTTACAGTACAGTGTCGGATCTACAGCTGGATAGTGTGTGTTACAGTACAGTGTCAGCTCTACAGCTGGATAGTGTGTGTTACAATGCAGTGTCAGATCTACAGCTGGATAGTGTGTGTTACAGTGCAGTGTCAGATCTACAGCTGGAAAGTGTGTGTTACAGTACAGTGTCAGATCTACAGCTGGATATTGTGTGTTACAGTACAGTGTCAGATCTACAGCTGGATATTGTGTGTTACAGTACAGTGTCAGATCTACAGCTGGGTAGTGTGTGTTACAGTACAGTGTCAGATCTACAGCTGGATATTGTGTGTTACAGTACAGTGTCAGATCTACAGCTGGATAGTGTGTGTTACAGTACAGTGTCAGATCTACAGCTGGATAGTGTGTGTTACAGTACAGTGTCAAATCTACAGCTGGATATTGTGTGTTACAGTACAGTGTCAGATCTACAGCTGGATAGCGTGTGTTACAGTACAGTGTCAGATCTACAGCTGGATAGTGTGTGTTACAGTACAGTGTCAGATCTACAGCTGGATATTGTGTGTTACAGTACAGTGTCAGATCTACAGCTGGATATTGTGTGTTACAGTACAGTGTCAGATCTACAGCTGGATATTGTGTGTTACAGTACAGTGTCAGATCTACAGTTTGATATTGTGTGCTACAGTTCAGTGTCAGATCTACAGCTGGATAGTGTGTGTTACAGTACAGTGTCAGATCTACAGCTGGATATTGTATGTTATAGTACAGTGTCAGATCTACAGCTGGATAGTGTGTGTTACAGTACAGTGTCAGATCTACAGCTGGATAGTGTGTGTTACAGTACAGTGTCAGCTCTTTACAGTTGGCTATTGTGTGTTACAGTACAGTGTCAGATCTACAGCTGGATATTGTGTGTTACAGTACAGTGTCAGATCTACAGCTGGATATTGTGTGTTACAGTACAGTGTCAGATCTACAGCTGGATATTGTGTGTTACAGTACAGTGTCAGATCTACAGCTGGATAGTGTGTGTTACAGTACAGTGTCAGATCTACAGCTGGATATTGTGTGTTACAGTACAGTGTCAGATCTACAGCTGGGTAGTGTGTGTTACAGTACAGCTGGATAGTGTGTGTTACAGTACAGTGTCAGATCTACAGCTGGATATTGTGTGTTACAGTACAGTGTCAGATCTACAGCTGGATATTGTGTGTTATAGTACAGTGTCAGATCTACAGCTGGATATTGTGTGTTACAGTACAGTGTCAGATCTACAGCTGGATATTGTGTGTTACAGTACAGTGTCAGATCTACAGCTGGATAGTGTGTACTACAGTACAGTGTCAGATCTACAGCTGGATAGTGTGTGTTACAGGACAGTGTCAGATCTACAGCTGGATAGTGTGTGCTACAGTGCAGTGTCAGATCTACAGCTGGATACTGTGTGTTACAGTACAGTGTCAGATCTACAGCTGGAGATTGTGTGTTACAATACAGTGTCAGATCTACAGCTGGATAGTGTGTGTTACAGTACAGTGTCAGATCTACAGCTGGATATTGTGTATTACAGTACAGTGTCAGCTCTACAGCTGGATAGTGTGTGTTACAGTACAGTGTCAGATCTACAGCTGGGTAGTGTGTGTTACAGTACAGTGTCAGCTCTCTACAGCTGGATAGTGTGTGTTACAGTACAGTGTCAGATCTACAGCTGGGTAGTGTGTGTTACAGTACAGCTGGATAGTGTGTGTTACAGTACAGTGTCAGATCTACAGCTGGGTAGTGTGTGTTACAGTACAGCTGGATAGTGTGTGTTACAGTACAGTGTCAGATCTACAGCTGGGTAGTGTGTGTTACAGTACAGCTGGATAGTGTGTGTTACAGTACAGTGTCAGATCTACAGCTGGATAGTGTGTGTTACAGTACAGTGTCAGATCTACAGCTGGATAGTGTGTGTTACAGTACAGTGTCAGATCTACAGCTGGATAGTGTGTGTTACAGTACAGTGTCAGATCTACAGCTGGATATTGTGTGTTACAGTACAGTGTCAGATCTACAGCTGGATAGTGTGTGTTACAGTACAGTGTCAGATCTACAGCTGGACAGTGTGTGTTACAATACAGTGTCAGATCTACAGCTGGATAGTTTGTGTTACAGTACAGTGTCAGATCTACAGCTGGATAGTGTTTGTTACAGTACAGTGTCAGATCTACAGCTGGATATTGTGTGTTACAGTGCAGTGTCAGATCTACAGCTGGATATTGTGTGTTACAGTACAGTGTCAGATCTACAGCTGGATAGTGTGTGTTACAGTACAGTGTCAGATCTACAGATGGATATTGTGTGTTACAGTACAGTGTCAGATCTACAGCTGGATATTGTGTGTTACAGTACAGTGTCAGATCTACAGCTGGATAGTGTGTGTTACAGTACAGTGTCAGATCTACAGCTGGATAGTGTTTGTTACAGTACAGTGTCAGATCTACAGCTGGATAGTGTTTGTTACAGTACAGTGTCAGCTCTACAGCTGGATAGTGTGTGTTACAGTACAGTGTCAGATCTACAGCTGGATAGTGTGTGTTACAGTACAGTGTCAGATCTACAGCTGGATAGTGTGTGTTACAGTGCAGTGTCAGCTCTCTACAGCTGGATAGTATGTGTTACAGTACAGTGTCAGATCTACAGCAGGATAGTGTGTGTTACAGTGCGGTGTCAGCTCTCTACAGCTGGATAGTGTGTGTTACAGCACAGTGTCAGATCTACAGCTGGATAGTGTGTGTTACAGTACAGTGTCAGCTCTCTACAGCTGGATAGTGTGTGTTACAGTACAGTGTCAGCTCTACAGCTGGATAGTGTGTGTTACAGTACAGTGTCAGACCTACAGTTGGATAGTGTGTGTTACAGTGAAGTGTCAGCTCTCTACAGCTGGATAGTGTGTGTTACAGTACAGTGTCAGATCTACAGCTGGATAGTGTGTGTTACAGTACAGTGTCAATTCTACAGCTGGATAGTGTGTGTTACAGTACAGTGTCAGATCTACAACTGGATAGTGTGTGTTACAGTACAGTGTCAGATCTACAGCTGGATAGTGTGTGTTACAGTACAGTGTCAGATCTACAGCTGGATAGTGTGTGTTACAGTACAGTGTCAGATCTACAGCTGGATAGTATGTGTTACAGTGCAGTGTCAGCTCTCTACAGCTGGATAGTGTGTGTTACAATACAGCTGGATAGTGTGTGTTACAGTACAGTGTCAGCTCTACAGCTGGATAGTGTGTGTTACAGTACAGTGTCAGATCTACAGCTGGATAGTGTGTGTTACAGTACAGTGTCAGATCTACAGCTGGATATTGTGTGTTACAGTACAGTGTCAGATCTACAGCTGGATAGTGTGTGTTACAGTACAGTGTCAGATCTACAGCTGGATATTGTGTGTTACAGTACAGTGTCAGATCTACAGCTGGATAGTGTGTGTTACAGTACAGTGTCAGCTCTACAGCTGGATAGTGTGTGTTACAGTACAGTGTCAGATCTACAGCTGGATAGTGTGTGCTACAGTACAGTGTCAGATCTACAGCTGGATAGTGTGTGTTACAGTACAGTGTCAGATCTACAGCTGGATAGTGTGTGTTACAGTGCAGTGTCAGATCTACAGCTGGATAGTGTGTGTTACAGTGCAGTGTCAGATCTACAGCTGGATAGTGTGTGTTACAGTACAGTGTCAGATCTACAGCTGGATATTGTGTGTTACAGTACAGTGTTAGATCTACAGCTGGATATTGTGTGTTACAGTACAGTGTCAGATCTACAGCTGGGTAGTGTGTGTTACAGTACAGTGTCAGATCTACAGCTGGATATTGTGTGTTACAGTACAGTGTCGGATCTACAGCTGGATAGTGTGTGTTACAGTACAGTGTCAGCTCTACAGCTGGATAGTGTGTGTTACAATGCAGTGTCAGATCTACAGCTGGATAGTGTGTGTTACAGTGCAGTGTCAGATCTATAGCTGGAAAGTGTGTGTTACAGTACAGTGTCAGATCTACAGCTGGATATTGTGTGTTACAGTACAGTGTCAGATCTACAGCTGGATATTGTGTGTTACAGTACAGTGTCAGATCTACAGCTGGGTAGTGTGTGTTACAGTACAGTGTCAGATCTACAGCTGGATATTGTGTGTTACAGTACAGTGTCAGATCTACAGCTGGATAGTGTGTGTTACAGTACAGTGTCAGATCTACAGCTGGATATTGTGTGTTACAGTACAGTGTCAGATCTACAGCTGGATATTGTGTGTTACAGTACAGTGTCAGATCTACAGCTGGATAGCGTGTGTTACAGTACAGTGTCAGATCTACAGCTGGATAGTGTGTGTTACAGTACAGTGTCAGATCTACAGCTGGGTAGTGTGTGTTACAGTACAGCTGGATAGTGTGTGTTACAGTACAGTGTCAGATCTACAGCTGGATATTGTGTGTTACAGTACAGTGTCAGATCTACAGCTGGATATTGTGTGTTACAGTACAGTGTCAGATCTACAGTTTGATATTGTGTGCTACAGTTCAGTGTCAGATCTACAGCTGGATAGTGTGTGTTACAGTACAGTGTCAGATCTACAGCTGGATATTGTGTGTTACAGTACAGTGTCAGATCTACAGCTGGATAGTGTGTGTTACAGTACAGTGTCAGATCTACAGCTGGATAGTGTGTGTTACAGTACAGTGTCAGCTCTTTACAGCTGGCTATTGTGTGTTACAGTACAGTGTCAGATCTACAGCTGGATATTGTGTGTTACAGTACAGTGTCAGATCTACAGCTGGATATTGTGTGTTACAGTACAGTGTCAGATCTACAGCTGGATATTGTGTGTTACAGTACAGTGTCAGATCTACAGCTGGATAGTGTGTGTTACAGTACAGTGTCAGATCTACAGCTGGATATTGTGTGTTACAGTACAGTGTCAGATCTACAGCTGGGTAGTGTGTGTTACAGTACAGCTGGATAGTGTGTGTTACAGTACAGTGTCAGATCTACAGCTGGATATTGTGTGTTACAGTACAGTGTCAGATCTACAGCTGGATATTGTGTGTTATAGTACAGTGTCAGATCTACAGCTGGATATTGTGTGTTACAGTACAGTGTCAGATCTACAGCTGGATATTGTGTGTTACAGTACAGTGTCAGATCTACAGCTGGATAGTGTGTACTACAGTACAGTGTCAGATCTACAGCTGGATAGTGTGTGTTACAGTGCAGTGTCAGATCTACAGCTGGATAGTGTGTGCTACAGTGCAGTGTCAGATCTACAGCTGGATACTGTGTGTTACAGTACAGTGTCAGATCTACAGTTGGAGATTGTGTGTTACAATACAGTGTCAGATCTACAGCTGGATAGTGTGTGTTACAGTACAGTGTCAGATCTACAGCTGGATATTGTGTGTTACAGTACAGTGTCAGATCTACAGCTTGGTAGTGTGTGTTACAGTACAGTGTCAGATCTACAGCTGGATAGTGTGTGTTACAGTACAGTGTCAGATCTACAGCTGGATAGTGTGTGTTACAGTACAGTGTCAGCTCTTTACAGCTGGCTATTGTGTGTTACAGTACAGTGTCAGATCTACAGCTGGATATTGTGTGTTACAGTACAGTGTCAGATCTACAGCTGGATAGTGTGTGTTACAGTACAGTGTCAGATCTACAGCTGGATATTGCGTGTTACAGTACAGTGTCAGATCTACAGCTGGATATTGTGTGTTACAGTACAGTGTCAGATCTACAGCTGGATAGTGTGTGTTACAGTACAGTGTCAGATCTACAGCTGGATATTGCGTGTTACAGTACAGTGTCAGATCTACAGCTGGATATTGTGTGTTACAGTACAGTGTCAGATCTACAGCTGGATAGTGTGTGTTACAGTACAGTGTCAGATCTACAGCTGGATATTGTGTGTTACAGTACAGTGTCAGATCTACAGCTGGGTAGTGTGTGTTACAGTACAGCTGGATAGTGTGTGTTACAGTACAGTGTCAGATCTACAGCTGGATAGTGTGTGTTACAGTACAGTGTCAGATCTACAGCTGGATATTGTGTGTTATAGTACAGTGTCAGATCTACAGCTGGATATTGTGTGTTACAGTACAGTGTCAGATCTACAGCTGGATATTGTGTGTTACAGTACAGTGTCAGATCTACAGCTGGATAGTGTGTACTACAGTACAGTGTCAGATCTACAGCTGGATAGTGTGTGTTACAGTACAGTGTCAGATCTACAGCTGGATAGTGTTTGTTACAGTACAGTGTCAGATCTACAGCTGGATAGTGTGTGTTACAGTGCAGTGTCAGATTTACAGCTGGATAGTGTGTGCTACAGTACAGTGTCAGATCTACAGCTGGATAGTGTGTGTTACAGTACAGTGTCAGATCTACAGCTGGAGATTGTGTGTTACAATACAGTGTCAGATCTACAGCTGGATATTGTGTGTTACAGTACAATGTCAGATCTACAGCTGGATAGTGTGTGTTACAGTACAGTGTCAGCACTCTACAGCTGGATAGTGTGTGTTACAGTACAGTGTCAGATCTACAGCTGGATAGTGTGTGTTACAGTACAGTGTCAGATCTACAGCTGGATATTGTGTGTTACAGTACAGTGTCAGATCTACAGCTGGATATTGTGTGTTACAGTACAGTGTCAGCTCTACAGCTGGATAGTGTGTGTTACAGTACAGTGTCAGATCTACAGCTGGATAGTGTGTGTTACAGTACAGTGTCAGATCTACAGCTGGATAGTGTGTGCTACAGTACAGTGTCAGATCTACAGCTGGATAGTGTGTGTTACAGTACAGTGTCAGATCTACAGCTGGATATTGTGTGTTACAGTACAGTGTCAGATCTACAGCTGGATAGTGTGTGTTACAGTACAGTGTCAGATCTACAGCTGGATAGTGTGTGGTACAGTACAGTGTCAGATCTACAGCTGGATATTGTGTGTTACAGTACAGTGTCAGATCTACAGCTGGATAGTGTGTGGTACAGTACAGTGTCAGATCTACAGCTGGATAGTGTGTGGTACAGTACAGTGTCAGATCTACAGCTGGATAGTGTGTGGTACAGTACAGTGTCAGATCTACAGCTGGATAGTGTGTTTGCAGTTGGTGATATATCTGTGCTATTTAGTTTACTTTATGAAGTGGTTTCACATCGTGCATGAGAGCTGATATTTATAGATCGGATGTGATTAGAACCCGTGTGTATGACTCTATTTCACATCACAGCAGCCAGTGTGTATTGAGGAGCTGCCCAGCTCTGGCAGTAAATTGTTAAATACTAAAGGATGTAATTGTCTATAATACCCATCCCAGGCCTTGTAACATTTCACTTGCACTCACATTTATTACATTGGCATAAAATCAATTGCACAAATTGAGGTCAGTCAATTTGAATTAATTAACTAAGAACACAAGAATATTTGCTCACGCATGTAATGCCCTTACTAACATTTGCACATGGAAATGTGTTAATCTGTTTATAGGGATGAAGGGCATTTATATTCAACCTCTACACACAAACACTCATACTGCACAGACAAATGTACACAAACACACATACTGCACACAAACCCACACATGCACACAGACATTGGCAAACACAGGCACACACACACACACACACACAGACACACAGAAACAGGCATAAAAAGACACAGGCTCACATACACACACACACACACATGCACACATAGACACACACTGCACACACAGACACATACACAAACACATACACATGCACACAAACACAGAAACACATGCACACAAACACACTATGCACACAAACACACACAGACACAGGTACACACACAGGCACAAACACACTGCACACAAACAGGCATACAAATGTACACTCTGCACACAGACACACACACACACTGCACACACACTGCACACACACAGGCATACAAATGTACACTCTGCACACAGACACACACACACACACACTGCACACACACAGGCATACAAATGTACACTCTGCACACACAGGCACAGGCACACACTGCACACACACAGGCATACAAATGTACACTGCACATACAGGCACAGACTGCACACACACAGGCATACAAATGTACACTCTGCACACACAGACACACACACTGCAAACACACAGGCATACAAATGTACACTCTGCACACACAGACACACACACTGCACACACACACAGGCACACACACTGCACACACAGGCACACACACTGCACACACAGGCACACACACTGCACACACACACAGGCATACAAATGTACACTCTGCACACACAGGCACACACACTGCACATACACAGGCATACAAATGTACACTCTGCACACACAGGCACACACACTGCACACACACAGGCATACAAATGTACACTGTGCACACAGGCACACACACACAGGCATACAAATGTACACTCTGCACACACAGACACAGGCACACACACAGGCATATAAATGTACACTCTGCACACACAGGTGCACACACACAGGCATACCAATGTACACTCTGCACACACAGGCACACACACACTGCACACACACTGCACACACACACAGGCATACAAATGTACACTCTGCACACACAGACACACACACTGCACACACACACAGGCATACAAATGTACACTGTGCACACACAGACACACACACTGGACACACACACAGGTATACAAATGTACACTGTGCACACACAGACACACACACTGCACACACACAGGCATACAAATGTACACTCTGCACACACAGGCACACACACTGCACACACACAGGCATACAAATGTACACTGTGCACACACAGACACACACACTGCACACACATACAGGCATACAAATGTACACTGTGCAAACAGACACACACACAGGCATACAAATGCACACTGTGCACACACAGACACAGGCACACACACTGGCATAGACATGTACACTCTGCAGACACAGGCACACACACTGGCATACAAATGTGCACTCTGCACACACATACACACACACAGACACAGGCACACACACACTGGCATACAAATGAACACTCTGCACACACAGACACAGGCACACACACTGAACACACACAGGTATACAAATGTACACTCTGCACACACAGACACAGGCACACACACAGGCATACAAATGTACACTCTTGTGTGTGCAGAGTGTACATTTGTATGCCTGTGTGTGTGTATGTATGTGCAGAGTGTACATTTGTATGCCTGTGTGTGTGTCTGTGTGTGCAGAGTGTACATTTGTATGCCTGTGTGTGTGTGTGTGTCTGTGTGTGCAGACACACACAGGCATACAAATGTACACTCTGTACACACACACACACACACACACACACACACACAGGCATACAAATGTACACACAGACACACACCTGGTACTAAGAACACCAAGACTGATTTCCTGTCTCACCTATTTACCTCTGAAGATATTCCTTCCAGGCCTCCTGAATGTATTATTGCTCAATTGTCCTCTGACTTGCAGAAAGATTTTGGCTACTCAAGATTCCCCCTCATTTACAAGCTCCAGTAAATTCTCTGTATGTTCTCTGTAAGGAGTATCGCAAAGAGATATTGCATTTTGCTCATGGCCACAAGTTATCTGGACATCCATGAATAAAACAGACTACTCTATATCTGGAAAACCTTGTTTGGTGGCCTTCCATGAAACAAGACGTTGTTGCTTTTGTTACAGCCTGTTCTGTCTCTGCAGCCATTTACGCACCTTGACTAGCCCCTCAAGGGTTACTTCAATCATTACCTGTGTCACATACTCATTAGAGCAATATAAGTATGGATTTCATTGTAGACCTTCCCTTATCCAATGGTAACTTTTGGTAGTAGTTGATCACTTTTCTAAGCTTGCTCACTTCATTCCTATGAAGAAGCTCCCTTCGGCACCCAGTCTGGCACCTTATTTCATTGAACAAGTCATCCGCTTGCATGGTATTCCAGTAGACATAGGGGCATATTTATCAATGTGCGAGCGGACATGATACGAAGTAGCATATCATGTCTGCCACACATCGATAAATGCCGACAGCATACGCTGTCAGCATTTATCACTGCACCAGCAGTTCTTGTAAACTGCTGGTGCAATGCCGCCCCCTGCAGATTCGCGGACAATCGGCCGCTTGTAATGCTCGTGGGATACTCCTCTATCAGACCGAACTTGGCCAGTAGTCTTGTTATCCCGGTGTCGAGCCGGAATGATAGGGAATATCCCAGAGCAGAGTAGGTTTGCAAGATGAGATAAATTCCACTCACCACAGGCAGGACAGTCCTTGGCGGCAACAGGCAGGAAACCAGAGACAAACCACTAGGGTGGTCAGGCAGGCAGGGTTCGGCAACAGTAAGGCAGTCCAGGGGTAAACCACTAGGATGGTCAGGCAGGCAAGGTTCGGCAACAGTGAGGCAATCCAGGGCAGATAGGGGTTAACAGGTAGAGTGGTCAGACAAACAAAGTTCAGCAGCAGTATCAATCCAGCAGTTAAGGGTTAAAGAGGCAGAGTGGTCAGACAAGCAAAGTTCAGCAGCAGTATCAATCCAGAAGTTAAGGGTTAAAGAGGCAGAGTGGTCAGACAAACAAAGTTCAGCAACAAAATAGCAATCCGGCATACAAATCAATAACACCCAGGAGAACAGTAAGTAACACCTATACTTGGGCAGTGATAGGTAGGACTGACGTTACTTCCATAGGTGCAGGATTCGTGCCACAGGAGATCCAGACCGCCTTCTGCAGGAGGTAGCGTGCGGTGATGATGTCACCGCCGCACGCAGAGAGGAGCCGACTCTCCCCCCTAGGCAACGAGCAGACAGCAGGCGCCGCGTCCCTAGCAACAGAGAGTGGCACGGCGAGACACCGCTAGCAGGGGGTGTCAATCAACCCGATTGTATTTGATCGGGTTGATTTCTGTCCGCGGCCTCAGAGTAGGTGGACATGTTATGGAGCAGCGGTCTTTAGAAACAAGGGGCATCAAGCTCCATACGGAGCGTGATAAATATGCCCAATAGTCTCAGACAGAGGCCCTTCATTTATTTCAGCTTTCTGGTGGGCTATGTGTAAACACCTGGTCCACAGACTAACGGTCAGATGGAGAGGGGGAATCAAGATCTCGAAATCTATACAAGAGCTTATGTTAATTCTGAACATAACTGGAGCGAGCTGCTACCCCTTGCTGAATTAGCACATAATAGTGGCACTTCTCCTTGAAATGTTCTCCGTTTCAAGCTGCCTTTGGTTATAAACCAAGGGTATTATCTTTTCAGCCCTCAGTGGTCGAGGTACCTTCAGCCAAAAAGGATGGTGTCCCGCCTTGCTAAACACTGGAAAAGAATCAGAAAAGTCCTTATTCAGCACAAGAAATTTGCAGATCGTCATCAAAGACCACCTCCCAAATACCATCTGAACCAATTTTTTTTGGCTTTATTCAAAGAATATTAGACTTAGAACAGCGTTCTTCCAAGTTTGGTCCTAGATACATTAGTCCTTTCTGTATCCTTAGCCAAATTAATCCAGTGGCCTACAAACGGAGTCTTCCTAAACATCTTTGAATCCCTAAAACCTTCCATGTGTCTCTCTTGAAACAAGAATCACACTTCTTTAACCTCTAGATGTCCTCCTCCAGTCTGTGTGTAGGGTCAACCAGAATATGAAGTTCGTAAGATTCTGGATTCTAAGCATAAGGGTAGACAGCCACAGTATCTTGTGGACTGGAAGGGTCACGCCATAGTGGAGAGAACCTGGGTGCCTGCTTGTGATATATATGCCCCACAACTTATCCGAGCATTCCATAAAAAACACCCCGCTAAGCCCTGATTAGCCTGGAGGGCATATTTGTGAGTGGGGTACAGTCACGCCTGTGCCCAGAGTTGATCCTGGGACCTTCAGTCTCTGGCTGTTTGCCTTCCCTCTTGAGCTACTGAAATGTACTGAGCTTTTGTGAAATTCCTGAATATGTGTGCACTGGCTCTCTAGCTCCACCTACCTGCCAGCTACAGGCAGTTACCTAATCATCAGCCTATAAAAACGTCTTCCTTTGGTTGCCTGTGTATAGGTTAGTCTTGTATTACCTGGGTGCGCTTCCTCTTGAGAGTGATTTTCTGTTTTTACCTCTGGCTTGCTGTAACCTGTCTTTTGGATAATCCATCTGATTTTCTTTTTAATGACACGGTGAGTCCACGGATCATCTTAATTACTGTTGGGAATATCACTCCTAACCAGCAGGAGGAGGCAAAGAGCACCACAGCAAAAGCTGTTAAATACACTCCCCCTACCCACAATCCCCAGTCATACTCTTTGCTTGTATCATTTGCAAGGAGGGGTAAAGTTAGGTGTCTGATTCTTCAATCAAGAGTTTGTTATTTTTTTAAGCAGAGCAAGTTTGCTCTGGTTTTCTTTGGGGTTTAGCCGTAGTCCATGTCAGTCTCTTCAGTAGAGCAAGTGGTGGCTTTTAAGCATTTGGGAACTTGTGAGGTATAATCCCCACTGGGCCTCCCAAGTAATTTCAAGCTGCCCTTGGTTGAAAGTTTGAGTAAGTTTACTCAGCCTTTTCTTTTTTCCACAGGTCCATGTGAGGTAGGAAGCCCCTCTCATACCAAGTGAGCTGTCCTGCTGCCAGAGGTAAGTGCCTATTTCTTTCCCTGTTTTGATATAGGAGAATTTGGCACTTTAACAGTTAATTCTGTCTAAATATACAATCAGCCTTCTAGGTTAACGGTTTATTGTATAGCAGTTTTGCAGGCACTGGGGATGTTTGGCTCAGTTTATTATGTTTTCACTTTGGTGTACATGTTTTTTGTTTGTGTATTAATGGCTACCGGGAGGTTTGTTAGGCCACGCCCACAATAGGCGGGCTTATCTGAGATAGCAAGGGCGCCCTTTTAGCTGTTTCCTGTTGTTCCTGCATGTTGCAGCTCTGTTGCATAGCTCCTCAGAGGTGGTTCAGCGTTCTCTCCGGTGCGGCTGTGTGGAGGTCCGGATCATTTTCTGACTTTGTTTTTTTTGTGGGGCAAGGAAGTCAGGTAGGCACCTCAGCAGAGCTTGCTGAGGTTGCCTGTTTTTTTGTGGGGCTGTTGCTCTGTTTATATTTAAGTTTCTGTCTGAATTTCAGGGGCTATAACTTTTGTGTGTCTTTTTGCATTCATTTTGTAAAAAATTGTTGCTGCAAGATTTATTGTGCAGTTTATTTAAGGGTTTTTTAGTTTAAAAAAAAATGTGTGTTTAAAATTTAAAGGGACAGTAATGTTTTTTTGTTTTTGTTTCATTAAAATTCTGATTTGAACTTAGATTTTGTTTGGGAATAAGATGGACCAAGAGGCCCTGCAAGCTGTTGCTTGTTCTCTATGTTTAAATACTAATGTTGAGCCTCCTATCCCTTCTTGTTCCTCTTGTATTGAGAGACATTACATTACAAGGATAGACTTTTTAAATCTGCGCCTTCATTGTCTAGGGCGGATGTTGTTCAGGAGTCTCCTGTTCAGGCTAATCCGCAGCTTTCTCCTCATACGTCCCAATCTTCTGCAGTGCCACGTGTTTCATTGCAGGTTGGGTTTTCCTTGCAGGATATGGCTACCCATATATCCTCTGCAGTATCTGAGGCTTTGTCTGCTTTTCCTATGTTGCAGGGGAAGCGCAAGAGGAAGTATAAGGTTTCTGATTCTGTTGCACTTGTATTTAGTGTTTCTTCTCATAAGTCTGAGGAGGAAGATACTTCAGTAGCATCTGAGGGTGAGATCTCAGATTCTGATAGTGTAAATCCTTCTTCTGAACCTGAGGTTGTTTCCTTTAGGTTTAAGCTGGAGCACCTCCGTTTGTTACTCAAGAAGGTTTTGGCTACCTTGGATGACTTTGAGGTGTCAGTCATGGTTATTCCTAAGAAATCTATTAAACTTAATACGTTTTTTGATGTCCCTTCCTCGGTGGAAGTTTTTCCTATACCAGATCGTGTTTCAGATATTATTGCACAAGAATGGGAGAAGCCTGGGATTCCTTTTTCACCTTCTCCAATTTTTAGGAAGGTGTTTCCTATTGCTGATTCTATTAAGGAATCTTGGCAGATGGTTCCTAAGGTGGAGGGAGCAGTTTCCACTCTGACCAAGAGGACCACTATTCCTATTGAGGACAGCTGTTCCTTTAAAGATCCTATGGATAAGAAGTTGGAAGCTTTGCTTATAAAGATTTATGTTCACCAGGGGTATCAATGGCAACCGGCTGCATATATTGCTACAGTTACTAGTGCGGCGGCATATTGGTTTGATGCACTGTCTGATTCTATTCAGCTCTTTATTTTAATTCTGTTCTGGATCTACCCTTTAATATAAAGGAGGACTGATTTAATATGTTTGTAATATAATTTATAACTATCTAGGAAGGAGGTAGTACATAGGGAGAGGCTTGATTAGGACTAGTTCAGCGCCTCATCTCATATTAAAACGCCAAACTGATTCTATTCAGAAAGATACTCCTCTTGAAGAAATTCAAGATAGAATCAAGGCTTTGAAGTTGGCTAATTCCTTTATTGTAGATGCTTCTCTACAGGTCATCAAGTTGGGAGCTAAAATGTCTGGTTTTGCTATTTTAGCTTGCAGAGCTTTATGGTTAAAATCCTGGTCTGCGGATGTGTCCTCTAAGTCTAAGCTTTTGTCTATTCCTTACAAGGGTAAGACCTTGTTTGGGCCAGGTTTGGCAGAGATTATTTCTGATATTACGGGAGGGAAGGGGCATTCTCTTCCTTAGGATAAAAGAAATAAACAGAAGGGTCAGCAGAGTAAATTTCTTTCCTTTCGTAACCTCTGGTAAATCTTCCTCCTCTTCCTCCAAGCAGGAACAGTCCAAGCCATCTTGAAAATCAAATCAGTCTTGGAATAAGGGGAAGCAGTCCAGAAAGCCAGTTGTTTACTCAAAATCAGCATGAAGGGTCTGCCCCCAATCTGGGAATGGATCTTGTGGGGGGCAGACTCTCTTTCTTCACTCAAGCTTGGGTTTGAGATGTTCAGGATTCCTGGGTGGTAGATATCGTGTCCCAGGGTTACAAACTGGAGTTAAAGAATTTTCCTCCCAGAGGCAGGTTTCTTCTCTCCAGGTTATCTGTAAACCAGATAAAAGGAGAGGTGTTCTTACGTTGTGTTCAGAATCTTTCCGACATGGGAGTGATAGTTCCTATTCCAGTTCAGGAACAGGTTCTAGTTTTTTATTACAATCTCTTTGTCTTTCCCAAAAAGGAGGGAACTTTCAGACCTATTTTAGATATCAAGAGTGTAAACAAGTTTCTCAGGGTTCCGTCTTTCAAGATGGAAACTATTCGTTCCATTCTTCCTTTGGTTCAGGAAGGTCAGTTCATGACCACAGTGGATCTAAAGGATGCGTATCTGTATATTCCCATTCACAGGGATCATCACAGGTTCCTAAGATTTGCATTTCTAGATAAACTTTTTCAGTTTGTAGTTCTTCCTTTTGGTCTGGCAACAGCTCCCAGATTTTTTTTTTAAAGGTCCTGGGAGCATTGTTGGCAGTGCTTCGATTGAAGGGTTTTGCAGTGGCTCCTTATCTGGACGACATTCTAGTTCAGGCTCCATCTTTTCAACTAGCAAACTCCCACACCGAGTTGTTGTTGTCTTTTCTGCACTCCCATGGTTGGAAGGTGAATTTGGGAAAAAGTTCCTTAATTCCGGCTACAAGAGTGGTATTTTTGGGGACCATTACAGATTCTCTAGAGAGGAAAAAATTTCTGACAAAAGCAAGAAAGTCAAAGATTTTCAATACGTGTCTTGCTCTTCAGTCCCTTCCTCGGCCATCAGTAGGTCAGTGCATGGAGGTTATTGTTCTGATGGTTTCAGTCATGGACATCATTCCATTTGCTCGGTTCCATCTCAGACCTCTGCAGTTATGTTTGCTCAGGCAGTGGATCTATCTCCAAAGATTGTTCTAGGTCAGATGTCCAGAGATTCTCTTCCATGGTGGTTGTCTCAGGATCTTCTCTCTCAGGGAACTTGCTTTCGCAGACCTGCCTGGGTGATTGTAACCATGGATGCCAGTTTGCTGGGCTGGGGTACTATCTGGGGTTCATTAAGGGCTCAGGGTCTATGGACTCGGGAGGAGTCGGTTCATCCAATAAATGTTTTGGAACTGAGAGCAATTTTCAATGCTCTTCTAGCCTGGTCTCAGCTAGCTTCAACCCAGTTTATCAGGTTTCAGTCGGACAACATAACGTCAGTGGCATCAATCATCAGGGAGGAACTCGGAGTTCCTTGGCCATGACAGAGGTAGCCAAGATTATTCAGTGGGTGGAGATTCACAACTGACAAATTCAGAGTAACCGTCCTCCTATGGAGGTGCGCTCGGGAGACAAACAATGATGGTGGTCGATAGTTTCCGAAGTGTAGAAACCAGGCAGCTCTTCTGATGATAGATGAGGTAAGTGGTATCTGTAGCGAGGAAAAGAAGGCGCCAAATTGAATAATATCGCTACAAACAAAACTGAAGGCAAAGTAGTAAAGATTATTACTCACAAGCCGGGCGGCCCTGGATTGTGCCTTCACAAGCAGACCGGGACTTCAGCGTCGCCCGGAAGACCAACCAAGGCAATACCCAATCACCAATCAGGGACATGCTACCAGCAGCCAATCAGGACCCGAAGTGGTAACACACCTTCCTTTCGAAATCTTCAGGGCTCTGCACGCTCAGCTGGGGATAGAAAGCACACCACGAAAGCCGGGATAACCCTCCGATTTCTCGGCAATGGTGAATTAAGTATTGGATAAAGGGGAGAACAACCTCCAGCAGGATATGTAAAAACAAATTTATTAAAATGTTTTTAAAAACAAAGCAACGCGTTTCTCGGCTACGCAGAGCCATTTCATCAGGCTATAATACATCTTCTAAACAGCCTGCTGCTTAAATACCTCCTTTATCCAATGAAATGATAACTCCTACTACACACCCCCAATTAGTAGATTCTCTAAGGCTCAATATTGTTAACACCTGAATACTTCTAAAAGAGTGCTATCATAATGTATTAATAATATACAGACAGATACAATTCATATACAAATAAACTTTTAAAATCAATTATATCTAATAAACGTAAATCCGACTAGATGTTTAAGTTGATAGATCCTAGTTACTTACATAATAGTATACAAAATTGTTAAGTTATATTCCCTAAAGACAGACTTCTACCTATACCAATTCATACACTAACTATTCGCATATCATAAGCTGGACTTAGTGGATCTTACTAACACTCATATTCATCATTTTATTAAACTGAGATACAAGCACCTTATATACCCATATACTATTAATACCTGAATCTAAAAATCAAAATAAAATTTATATATATGCTTCTTGTTTGTTCATTAATTGTAATGTTTTAACGATCACAAATACAGTGGTTATTTAAAAATTCCCTAAAAACAAACTCTTATACATATAACAGTTAATATACCAACTCTTCCCATATCGTTGTGAAGCTTAGTATGTTTTACTATCATTCAATATTGTCTACTTGTATACTGTTAAAAGCAAAACAAATTATGATCCTATGAGTAGGTGTATTACTTGACACAAGGGAACATATGAACATCTCATATAAAGGGTACTGATATAAATTCCCCATAACTTTGTCCCTATCTACAAAGATTCACAACTAGGGGTGAATTTTCTGAGCAGACAGACTTCATCCGGGGGAGTGGGAACTTCATCCAGAGGTATTTTCCAGCTTGATTCTCAGTTGGGGGCAGCCGGAGTTGGATCTCATGGCATCTTGTCAGAATGCCAAGCTCCCGAGGTACGATTCGAGGTAAAAAGATCCTCAGGCTGTTCTGATAGATGCTCTGGCAGTTCCTTGGACTTTCAGTCTGGCATATGTGTCCCCTCTGTTTGCTCTTCTTCCTCGGGTCATTGCTCGGGTCAAACAAGAGAGGGCATAGGTGATTCTCATTGCTCCGGCATGACCTCGCAGAATCTGGTGGAGATGTCTTCCCTTCCACCTTGGCGTCTTCCATTAAGGAAGGACCTGCTTCTGCAGGGTCCTTTCCTACATCCAAATCTCGTTTCTCTGAAGCTTACTGCTTGGAGATTGAACGCTTGATTCTTTCTAAACATGGTTTTTCTGAGTCAGTCATTGAGACTATGATTTAGGCTCATAAGCCTGTGACTAGGAAGATTTATTATAAGATTTGGCGTAAATATTTGTATTGGTGTGAATCCAAAGGCTACTCGTGGAGTAGAGTTAGGATTCCTAGGATTTTGTCTTTTCTCCAGGAGGGTTTGGAGAAAGGTTTATCTGCTAGTACCCTGAAGGGTCAAATTTCTGCTTTATCTATTTTATTGCACAAGCGCCTGGCGGATGTGCCAGATGTTCATTCTTTTTGTCAGGCCTTGGTTAGAATTCGGCCTGTGTTTAAGTCTACTACTCCACCTTGGAGTCTTAATTTGGTTCTTAGAGTCCTTTAACAGGCTCCGTTTGAACCTATGCATTCTTTGGATATTAAGATGTGTGACAGACCCCTCTGTCAACCTCCCTACGGATTATGGATTTGGGCATTATGTTAAGTCACCCTGTGCCCATTATAGCTACAGGGTGCAAATCCAACAGTACTGGAGGGGTTAACTTCAGTTTTGAGTAACTGTTAGTTTTGAGTAACTGTATTGTCTAAGACAGTTGTTGTTAGCAGTTGTAGTTGTTGCACCAGTTTTAAGCAGTGGCTAGAAGCAAAATAAATAGCTGATTTAGACTTAAACTTGGACTGAATTATTTAGACGACATTTTTAAGATGAGGATGTCTCTGCCTAACTAAAAGATATTGCAGATCCTACTGCCTCTCCGCTACAATTGGTGGCAGTGGTGGGATAGTCCTCATAGCCCAGAAGAGCAACTACACATCCGGACCTAATGGGAATACAGTATAAAAGGCTGAAAAGAGCCACCCTTAAAGACCTGCTAGAACAACGGGGCAGACAAGCCATTAACCTCAGGAAGAGGGAGATTATTACAATACTGACTGAGATGGACGGAGTACCAGGGCCCGAAGGAACCAATGAGCCCAGCATATCAGACAGAACTCCCGAAGAAGCAAGCTTTGACCGGCGGTTAAAATAAGACTGGCACATTATGGCCCCAACCCGACTGCCGAAATTATCACCCGGGTCATAGCAGCTGTGGATGCCAACCTACTTCGCCAAAGCAGCACTGCAGCAGCCCAAGTCACAGCAACCCCAGTGGAAAAGAGAAAGGTACATTTTGCAACTTTTAAAAACTTCATGGAAACAGAAGGAGAGATCGATGGGTACCTTGCGGATTTTGAGAGGCAATGTGCACTACACAAGGTACCCGCAGAGGACTGGGTCACGATATTATCCGGAAAATTATCCGGTCAGGCCAGTGAGGCTTTTTGGGCCATTCCAGATGAGGAAGTCGGGGATTATAATGCTGTAAAAGACGCTCTGTTCTCCAGGTATGCGATTACACCGGAGGCATACAGGAGGCGGTTCAGAGACACTGTTAAATTAGTTGGAGATTCCTACGTGGGCATGTAAGGTGCTGGAGATTCCTACGTGGGCATGTAAGGTGCACCACACAGCAGCTCACTGGATGGTGGGGTGCCAAGCCGTATCCGGGGAAGAGGTGCTGCAGCTATTCCTGTTGGAACATTGCTTCGACAAGTTATCCGCAGGAGTTAGAGAGTGGGTTCGGGACCGTAAACCCTCCACACTGCATGAAGCTGCTCGCCTGGCAGATGAGTATACAGATGCCCACAAACTGGACACTGCTACCACTAAGCCCCCTGCCAGAGTGGAGTACCGACCCACAGTCACCCCAGCAGCTACCAGTTACCAACCCCCGGCACACCGCTCTACCACACCGCCTTCAGCCACAAACTATCCTCAGACAGCCCAGTTCAACTCACGGGACTACTACCGTGGATGTAAGCAACTAGGGCACAAAAGACCAGAGTGTCCCCTAAACACAGCGAACCAAGCACAGTCCTGGAGTAGACCCGCCGGCGGAAACCCATGTAACCCTCAGCCTGCTGCCCACTGCGTAGAGGAGGAAGAATGCTGGGGCATCCTACATGAAGCAGTCCCCGTGCAAGCTGCCCATCGGGATAACTGACAACAGCACCGGCAACTGGTTAAAGTGAATAAGAAGGAGGTCAGTGGTCTACGAGATACTGGTGCTACCATGACATTGCTCCAAAAGAACTTGGTGTCCAAGAACCAGCACACCGGAGACACTGTGGCTGTGAGGGTAGCCGGGGGGCGCTGTGTTCTTCCTACCTGTTGCCCAGGTACATTTGGATTGGGGAGTGGGTGCTAGACATGTGAATGTGGGGGTCATGAAGGGTTTACCAGCTGATGTTCTCCTTGGAAATGACTTGGCCCCCCTTGTTTCTGCCTACGCTCCGATGGGTCTCGCTGATGTTAACCCTGTGACTACCTGTGCCCAGACCCGTGCCACAGAGACCAACCCACCTGTTGCTGAGACCCAGGTAAGACTCTCTTCCCCGACTTGTACCCTAGATCAGGCCCCCTTAGGCTGGGATACCCCAGAGACGTACGGGAGGGAAACCTGGGAGGATCCGACCCTTCAGAAGTATAGGGCTAGGGTAGATGCTGGAGTAGAGGGGGTAGATGGGGAACGTTATGAGTGGGTGGGGGATAGGCTATATAGAATCCCAAAACCTTCCCAGAAAAGTACTGCCCCACTGCGGAATCGGCAGCTGGTGGTGCCTGCGAAATACCGGCAAGAGATTCTGCAGATTGGGCATGATATACCATTAGCTGGACATCTAGGGTCCCGCCGCACAGCTCATAGGATCACCCAAAATTTCTTCTGGCCCAATTTTAACCGAGATGTGCAGGTATATTGTAGTACTTGTGACACCTGTCAACGGGTGGGTAAGCGGGGGATCACCCAAAAGCTAGGCTTATGTCTATGCCTATCATTGGGGAACCCTTTTCCCGCATAGCTGTTGACATTGTGGGTCCACTGGCCAGAGCTAGTCCATCAGGTAAGAAGTATATTCTCACCGTGGTGGACTATGCCACTCGTTACCCAGAGGAAGTAGCACTGTCTAATATAGAGGCAGAGACAGTAGCTGATGCCCTGGTTAAGGTTTTTACTAGGGTTGGGTTCCCTAAGGAGATTCTCTCCGATCAGGGGACCCAGTTTACCGCTGTGCTCACCCAGCAGCTGTGGAAGGTGTGCGGCATTAAACTGCTGCTCAGTACGCCTTATCACCCACAGACTAACGGTCTCTGCAAGCGCTTTAATGGCACCTTCAAGCAGATGCTGAGGACCTTTACTGACGCTTGCAGAGACTGGGAGCGATTCCTTCCTCATCTGTTATTTGCGTACAGAGAGGTGCCCCAGGAATCTACTGGGTTCTCTCCCTTTGAGTTACTCTATGGGAGAAGGGTCCACGGACCCCTGGATCTCATTAGAGGACACTGGGAGGGAGAGACAGAGCAGGAGGGGATCCCCATAGTGCCATATGTCCTGGAACTTACTGATGGTAAGGGAGAATCTCCAGGTGGCCCAGGGGAGACAGAAGAGGTGGTATGATCGGGGTGCCCGGCAGCGGGTCTTCCAGGTTGGACAGAAAGTTTTGGTGCTCAAGCCTGTGAGGACCAACAAGATGCAAGCATCTTGGCAGGGCCCGTATAAGGTGTTAGCTCAGGTGTGTGATACTACCTATATTATAGCCAGCTGTGCAGATGAAAGGATCCAGCAATCCTTTCATGTGAACATGCTGAAGGAGTATCAGGAGAGGCCAGAGGATGTCACTGCAGTGTGTGCCCCTGCTGCAGACGACCCAGAGAATTTACCCCTGCCCGACTTACTAGAGAAGGACCACCAGACTGACCTCACTAGTCTTGTGCAGCTAGGGGACCGGTTAAGCCCTACAGAGAAGGTACAGGCCACACAGCTTCTGTGGGAGAAGCAGGCGACGTTCTCCCAAGAGCCCGGCTACACTACCCTAGCTGTACATAAGGTAAAGACCCCTGGACAGAATCCCCTGCGACAGCCCCCCTACCATATCCACGAAGCAGTCCGAGAAGGAATGCGGAAGGAGATACAGGAGATGGCTCGGCTGGGAGTCATCGAGCACTCCGATAGCCCTTGGGCTTCACCTGTAGTCCTGGTACCTAAGAAAGATGGGACCACCCGGTTCTGTGTGGACTACAGGTGGCTCAACAAAAGGACCACCACTGACGCCTACCCGATGCTCCGGGTAGACGAATTACTAGACCGTATTGCTAGGGGACGCTATCTGACCACCATAGACCTGTGTAAGGGCTATTGGCAGATTCCCTGGCCGAGGATGCTATCCCTAAGTTGGCATTCGTCACCCCATTTGGCCTGTACCAGTTTAAGGTCATGCCCTTTGGGATGAAGAATGCTCCGGCTACCTTCCAGCGTATGGTGTATAGACTCCTCGATGGCTTCCAGGAATTTGCTTGTGCATACATGGACGACATTGCGGTCTACAGTGAGTCCTGGGAGGAACACCTAATCCATGTAGGGGTGGTTCTGGACAAGATTCGGGCCGCTGGCCTGACCTTGAAACCAGACAAGTGAAATCTAGGTATGGCTGAAGTACAGTACTTGGGTCACCGTGTGGGGTGTGGGAGCCAGAGACCGGAGCCAGCCAAGGTAGAGGCTGTGGCTAACTGGCCCACACCTATCACTAAGACCCAAGTGCTAGCCTTCCTGGGGACGGCCGGTTATTACCGACGTTTTGTCCCGGACTACAGTACTATCGCCAAGCCCCTGACTGACCTGACTAAAAAGAACCTTCCTAAACAGGTCCTGTGGTCTCCAGCTTGTGAAGCCGCGTTTCAGGCACTGAAGCAGGCTCTTGTGAATGCCCCTGTCTTGGCTGCCCCAGTCCCTAACAAACGTTTTCTCATTCATACAGATGCTTCCATGTATGGACTGGGGGCTGTGCTGAGCCAAGTCGGGGAGGATGGAGGAGAGCACCCTGTCGCATACCTAAGCAGAAAGTTGTTACCTCGAGAAGTAAGTTATGCGGCAGTAGAGAAGGAATGTTTAGCCCTGGTCTGGGCACTGAAGAAGTTGAACCCTTATTAATACGGACAGGAATTCTCTATCATAACGGACCACAATCCCTTAGTCTGGCTTAATCGGGTCTCAGGAGACAATGGTAGATTGCTGCGATGGAGTTTAGCCCTCCAACCCTATAACTTCACCATCAGCTACTGGCCTGGTAAGCAGAATGGGAATGCAGATGGATTTTCCCGGCAAACTGACATTCCTACCACCTCCTAGTCCGGTCATCCCCAAGTTGACCCACCAAAGGGTCAAGCCGGGTCTGCCAGAGTGTCCCACCAGGAGGGGGACCCCTCTGTCAACCTCCCTACGGATCATGGATTCGGGCATTATGTTAAGTCACCCTGTGAATGGAGGATCAAAAATGGAGCTTCTGTAGATCAGCTTTGCAAAGCTGCGACTTGGTCATCCTTGCATACTTTTTGTAAATTTTACAAATTTAATACTTTTGCTTAAGCAGAGGCTTCTTTTTTTGGGAGAAAGGTTCTTCAAGCAGTGGTGCCTTCTGTTTAGGATCCCTGTCTTGTCCGTCCCTTATCATCCGTGTCCCCTAGCTTGGGTATTGGTTCCCAACAGTAATTAAGATGATCCGTGGACTCACCGTGTAATTATATTCTTACCTGATAAATTTATTTATTTCTTGACACAGTGAGTCCACGGCCTGCCCTGTTTTTCAGACAGTTTGCATCTCTATAAACTTCATGCACCTCTGCACCTTAGATTACTTCCTTTCTCCTTTCCCTTTGGTCGAATGACTGGGGATTGTGGGTAGGGGGAGTGGTATTTAACAGCTTTTTCTGTGGTGCTCTTTGCCTCCTCTTGCTGGTCAGGAGTGATATTCCCAACAGTAGACATGTGCATGGCGAAAAAATTTGGTTCGGTTCGGATCGAATCGGATTTTTTCGAATTTCTGTTCGGATCCATTCGAATTCGGAAAAATTCGAATCAATTCGGTTCGGATTCATTTCGGATTTATTCAGATTCAAATAAATTTGGCTGGATTCGGTTCGGAAATTCGGAATTTTGCTAAGTATTAGGTGGGATGTGCTGTGTATTAGACTAGTATTAAGTACTGTATATTAGGTGTAACCCATAGCAGAGTAATATAACCTAATGTACTGTACAATACTAGTATAATCCATGGCCATCCGAATCTACCGAATAAATCCGAACTAATTCGCATTTATTCGGTAGATTCAGCACTATTTTAATTCGGAAATTGGAATCGATCCGAATCCCGAATTTACAGAATTCGGCCGAATTTCTGAATCGATCCGAAACGAATCGCACATTTCTACCCAACAGTAATTAAGATGATCCGTGGACTCACCATGTCAAGAAAGAAATACATTTATCAGGTAAGAATAAATGATGTTTTTTGTCTGTTATCCTGTTTCAGACCTCGGCTTGGACACTGAATTTGCCTTTTCCTTTGGTACCGTCATCTGCCTGTTATTTCGTTGCTGACCTTGACCTGTGTTTTATTATTATTCTACCAGCTATATTTGTGGTCTTCTCATCTGGATCCCTGTGCTATTTCATGGGCTGCAGAGGGTTCTACCTGCCACTCAACCTGACACTGGGATTACGAGACTACCGCACAGGAAATTGGGGTGGGATCCTCTTGCAGGCCTGATACTCGGAGTGCTTCTGTCATCTACATATTGCTTAAATTACACTTGTGTGGGTGTGTGTATGTTATTTTTTTTAGTATGTTTGTGGATATATACAAACATACATACATACACACACATTCCCATATACACACACACACACACATATTCTCATACACACACACATACATATTCCCATACACACACTCACACACACACACATATATATTCCCATACACACGCACACATATTCCCACACACACACACACACACACACATTCCCATACACACACACACATATTCCCCCCCCCCCCCCACACACACACACACACATATTCCCATACACACACACACACATATTCCCACACACACACACATTCCCACGCACATATTCCCATACACACACACACATTCCCATACACACACATACATATTCCCACACACACACACATTCCCAAACACACACACAGACACACACACATTCCCATACACACACACACACTTATTCCCATACACACACACCACACACACACACACATATTCCCACACACACACATACATATTCCCATACACACACACACACATTCCCATACACACACACACACACACATTCCCATACACACACACACACACATATTCCCACACACACATTCCCATACACACACACACATTCCCATACACACACACACACTCCCATACACACACACACACACACACACACATACATATTCCCATACACACACACATATTCCCACACACACATATTCCCATACACACACACATTCCCATACACACACACACACACACACATATTCCCACACACACATTCCCATACACACACACACACACACATATTCCCATACACACACACACACACACACACACATATTCCCACACACACACATTCCCATACACACACACACACACATATTCCCACACACACACATTCCCATACACACACACACATATTCCCATACACACACATTCCCATACACACACATATTCCCATACACACACACATATTCCCATACACACACCCACACACATATTCCCATACACACACACATATCCCCATACACACACATATATTCCCATACACACACACATATATTCCCACACACACACACATATATTCCCATACACACACACACATATTCCCATACACACACACACATATTCCCATACGCACACACATATTCCCATACACACACACATATTCCCATACACACACACATATTCCCATACACACACACATATTCCCATACACACACACATATATTCCCATACACACACACATATATTCCCATACACACACACACACACATATTCCCATACACACACATATTCTTATACACACATATATTCCCATACACACACACACACATATGCCCATACACACACACATATATATGCCCATACACACACATATATTCCCCCCCCACACACACACACATATTCCTATACACACATATATTCCCATACACACACATATTCCTATACACGCATATTCCCAGGGCCGCCATCAGGGGGCGACAGAGGTGACTGCTGTCAGGGGCCCAATGGGCCAGGGGGGCCACATGAGGCAAGAACAAAAAAATATATTTTTTTAAAAAATTTTGGCAGCCACTAGTTGGTACTACAGCAGAGTGCTAATTGAGCATGGGAAATATTATTACAAGGAGTAAAGTATTAGCATTTGAGAGGAGTGTGCACTAAATCACTATGCACAGTGTGAGACAGACTTGGCAATTTGTTTGTACAGTTCAGACGGCAGATCACTTTCATTTGCAGAGAAGGTAGGACTTACTTAATAAATGTTTTTTATTTCTTTGTGCAATTTCAGATTGTAACTTCAATGTGGTAGTAGTTGTATGGTGGAGCCAGGGGTCCATGAAAACACATTTTCTTTTAGCAGCAGTGTATTTATGATTATTTGACAATGCTGTAAAAAATATATATTTAAAACCATGCAGAAATGTTTCCTCCTCAATACACAAATGGTAGGTGCCCTTTTGGCAGATATGTATGTATGTATGTATGTATATATGTGTATATATATATATATATATATATATATATATATATATATATATATACACTACAGTTTACTGCCCCTTTATGCAAGGACTTTCCAGATGCAAAGAGGCATTTTATCATTTATATTTTTACATCTGCATAAAATGTTATACTCTCAAAATAAGATTGCTCAGTGTTTGAAATGAGACAGGTTAACTTAAAACTAGTCAGTTTACACTACAGCTGACTTAATTTTGAAATACATACCAACAAGCCTAAATCCTGCATTTAACCAGATCTAATGGTATGAGTACCACAGCTTATGGTTCCACCAAGACCATATAGAGTACAGCATTTTCAAAATCCATAAGTACAGCTGACAGATGGGAACATTTGTACACTATATTTGAAGTGGTGCTCTTGGTTGGGAAAAATGGGGAAAAAACAAACAAACATATGTCAACCTTTTAAAAGTACTTTTCTTCATCTAGCCATCTACCCAGATCATTAATGTACAATTTTGAATTCACAGAATTATTTTTGTTAGCACATTTACAAATATGATTCTTTAAAAAGTGATCTCTTAATTGCTGCAATTTTTTTTATCATGCATGTCACACACTATTGATTTAGGGGATGCAAGGTGCATAAATCTTTCCTCCTTTGAGTGTTTCTATGTGTGTCTGTGTTTATGTCTTTGTGCTTTGGTTTTTGTCTCTATGTGTGTATGTATTTTTTTTTCTGTGGGTCTCTCTGTGAGGGTGGGTGTGTTATGTCTTTGTTCATTTTCTGTGGATGTCTGTGAGGGTGTGTGCATATGTCTTTGAGATTTTTCTATGTTTGTCTCTGTGAGGGTGTGTGTATGTTTGTCTTTGTGTATTTTCTCTGGATGCCTCTGTGAGGTTGGGTGTGTATGTCTGTGTTTTATGTGGATGTCTCTGTGAGGGTGTGTGTTTTCTGTGGGTGTCTCTATGAGGGTGTGTGTATGTCTTTGTGTGTTTTATGTGGTTGTCTCTCTGTGTGTGTGTGTATGTCTTTGTGTGTTTTCTGTGGGTGTCTCTGTGTGTGTGTGTGTGTGTGTGTGTGTGTGTGTATGTCTTTGTGTGTTTGTGTGTATGTCTTTGTGTGTTTTCTGAGGCTGTCTATGTTGGTGTTTCCTTGGGTGTATGTGCAAGTTTGTGTGTGTGTGTGTCCATTGTCTGTTCCTTTTTAGGACATTTTGACCTTACTACTGATTATTCACATCTTTCTACAGACTTTGAGCTAACAAGACCTTTCCGGAAGTCACTAATTCACCATTTAACCTTTAAATTATTGTTTAGGCAGTTCAGGGCCGTTCCTTTCAGCTACTGCATGCTGTTGTCATCATTTAGTTGTCATCTTCCTTTACAAAAAGATAATCAGAACTCCATATTTTGTTTTCTAAATCTCCTTTTTTTTTTTTACAAAATTGTAGTTTACCTCATTACTTGTCAGGTCAATGTAAACAAGTGCTGAGTGTCTGTTTGGGTGTCTGTGTTTGAGTGTGTTTCTTTGCGTGTCTGCTGGAGTGTCTATATGTAAATCCTTATGTGTGAGTGTGAGTGTTTCAGTGTATGAGTGTGTCTGTGTGTTTGTATGTTACAACCTTTACAACATTTCCAAGTTTAAATAGACACTTAAGAATAAAGTGCATATACGTTTTAATCACTTGGTAAAAAATTGCACATGTCAAAGGAGGGGGGGGCCCTGATCAATGGTTAAGTCAGGGGCCCCAAAATGTCTAGTGGCGGCCCTGCATATTCCCATACACACACACACACACATATTCCCATACACACATATATTCCCATACACACACATATTCTTATACACACATATATTCTTATACACACACATATTCTTAAACACACATATTCTTAAACACACATATTCTTATACACATATATATTCCCATACACACACATATTCTTATACACACACATATTCTTATACACACACATATTCTTATACACACACATATATTCTTATACACACACATATTCCCATACACACATATATTCTTATACACACACATATATTCTTATACACACATATATTCCCATACACACACATATTCTTAAACACACATATTCTTATACACATATATATTCCCATACACACACATATTCTTATACACACACATATTCTTATACACACACATATTCTTATACACACATATATTCTTATACACACACATATTCCCATACACACATATATTCTTATACACACACATATATTCCCATACACACACATATTCCCATACACACACATATTCCTATACACACACATATTCCTATACACACACATATTCCTATACACACACATATTCCCATACACACATATATTCCCATACACACACATATTCCCATACACACACATATTCCCATACACACACATATTCCCATACACACACATATTCTTATACACACACATATTCTTATACACACACATATTCTTATACACACACATATTCTTATACACACACATATTCTTATACACACACATATTCTTATACACACATATATTCCCATACACACACATATTCCTATACACACACATATTCCCATACACACATATATTCTTATACACACATATATTCCCATACACACACATATTCCCATACACACATATATTCCCATACACACATATATTCCCATACACACACATATTCCCATACACACACATATTCCCATACACACATATATTCCCATACACACATATATCCCCATACAGACATATATTCTTATACACACATATTCTTATACACACATATATTCTTATACACACATATATTCTTATACGCACATATATTCCCATACACACATATATTCCCATACACACATATATTCCCATACACACATATATTCCCATACACACATATATTCCCATACACACATATATTCTTATACACACATATATTCTTATACACACATATATTCTTATACACACATATATTCTTATACACACATATATTCTTATACACACACATATTCTTATACACACACATATTCTTATACACACATATATTCCCATACACACACATATTCTTATACACACATATATTTCCATACACACACATATTCTTATACACACATACGCCTAGATTTAGAGTTCTGCGTTAGCCGTCAAAAGCAGGGTTAAGGGGTCCTGGTATTTAGAGTCAGCCAGGTAAAGGTGTACCGCTCACTTTCAAGCCGTGACTTTTCCATACCGCAGATCCCCTTACGCCAATTGCGTATCCTACCTTTTCAATGGGATCTTCCTAACGCCGGTATTTAGAGTCTTGGCTGAAGTGAGCGTTACACCTCTACCGACAAGACTCCTACCGTCCATGGAAAGGCTGTAGTTAAGAGCTTTATGGGCTAACGCCGGTATATAAAGCTCTTAACTACAGTGCTCTAAAGTACACTAACACCCATAAACTACCTATGTACCCCTAAACCGAGGTCCCCCCACATCGCCGCCACTATAATAAATATTTTTAACCCCTAATCTGCCGACCGCACATCGCCGCCACCTACATTATCCCTATGAACCCCTAATCTGCTGCCCCCAACATCGCCGACACCTATATTATATTTATTAACCCCTAATCTGCCCCCCCCCAACGTCGCCACTACCTTACCTACACTTAATTAACCCCTAATCTGCCGACCAGACCTCGCCGCCACTATAATAAATGTATTAACCCCTAAACCGCTGCACTCCCGCCTCGCAAACACTATAATAAATAGTATTAACCCCTAATCTGCCCCCCCCAACGTCTCCGCCACCTAACTTCAAGTATTAACCCCTAATGTGCCGACCGGACCTCGCCGCTACTACAATAAATGTATTAACCCCTAAAGCTAAGTCTAACCCTAACACCCTCCTAAATTAAATATAATTTTAATCTAACGAAATAAATTAACTCTTATTAACTAAAGTATTCCTATTTAAAACTAAATACTTACCTGTAAAATAAACCCTAATATAGCTACAATATAACGAATAATTATATTGTAGCTATTTTAGGATTTATATTTATTTTACAGGCAACTTTGTATTTATTTTAACTAGGTACAATAGCTATTAAATAGTTATTTACTATTTAATAGCTACCTAGTTAAAATAATTACAAAATTATCTGTAAAATAAATCCTAACCTAAGTTACAATTAAACCTAACACTACACTATCAATAAATTAATTAAATAAATTACCCACAATTACATACAATAAAATAAACTAAACTAAATTACAAAAAAAACAAACACTAAATTACAAAAAAATAAAAAAAGATTACAAGAATATTAGGCTAATTACACCTACTCTAAGCCCCCTAATAAAATAAAAAAGCCCCCCAAAATAATAAAGGTCCCTACCCTATTCTAAATTAAAAAGTAATCAGCTCTTTTACCAGCCCTTAAAAGGGCTTTTTGCGGGGCATGCCCCAAAGTAATAAGCTGTTTTGCCTGTAAAAAAAAATACAACCCCCCCCAACATTAAAACCCACCACCCACATACCCCTACTCTAACCCACCCAAACCCCCCTTAAAAAAAACCTAACACTTCCCCCCTGAAGATCTCCCTACCTTGAGTCGTCTTCACCCAGCCGGGCCGAAGTCTTCATCCGATGGGGCAGAAGAGGACATCCAGACATCTTCATCCAAGCGGCATCTTCTATCTTCATCCATCCGGAGCGGAGTGGAGCGGAGCCATCTTCTTCCCAGCCAACGCGGATCCATCCTCTTCAACCGACGCCTACTGGCCGAATGAAGGTTCCTTTAAATTACATCATCCAAGATGGCATCCCTCGAATTCCGATAGGCTGATAGGATTCTATCAGCCAATCGGAATTAAGGTAGGAAAAATCTGATTGGCTGATTCAATCAGCCAATCAGATTCAAGTTCAATCCGATTGGATCAGCCAATAGAATGCAAGCTCAATCTGATTGGCTGATTGGCTGATTGGCTGAGGGACACCATCTTGGATGATGTAATTTAAAGGAACCTTCATTCGGCGAGTAGGCTTTGGTTGAAGAGGATGGATCCGCGTTGGCTGGGAAGAAGATGGCTCTGCTCCGCTCCGGATGGATGAAGATAAAAGATGCCGCTTGGATGAAGATGTCTGCCGGTCCGGATGTCCTCTTCTGCCCGGATAGGATGTCCTCTTCTGCCCCATCGGATGAAGACTTCGGCCCGGCTGGGTGAAGACGACTCAAGATAGGGAGATCTTCAGGGGAGTAGTGTTAGGTTTTTTTAAGGGGGGGTTGGGTGGGTTAGAGTAGGGGTATGTGGGTGGTGGGTTTTAATGTTGGGTGGGTTGTATTTTTTTTTACAGGCAAAAGAGCTGATTACTTTGGGGCATGCCCCGCAAAAAGCCCTTTTAAGGGCTGGTAAAAGAGCTGATTATTTTTTAATTTAGAATAGGGTAGGGACCTTTATTATTTTGGGGGGCTTTTTTATTTTATTAGGGGGCTTAGAGTAGGTGTAATTAGCCTAATATTCTTGTAATCTTTTTTTATTTTTTGTAATTTAGTGGGGTTTTTTTTGTAATTTAGCTTAGTTTATTTAATTGTATGTAATTGTAGGTAATTTATTTAATTAATTTAATGATAGTGTAGTGTTAGGTTTAATTGTAATTTAGGTTAGGATTTATTTTACAGGTAATTTTGTAATTATTTTAACTAGGTAGCTATTAAATAGTAAATAACTATTTAATAGCTATTGTACCTAGTTAAAATAAATACAAAGTTGCCTGTAAAATAAATATAAATCCTAAAATAGCTACAATATAATTATTCGTTATATTGTAGCTATATTGGGGTTTATTTTACAGGTAAGTATTTAGTTTTAAATAGGAATACTTTAGTTAATAAGATTTAATTTATTTTGTTAGATTAAAATTATATTTAATTTAGGGGGGTGTTAGGGTTAGGGTTAGACTTAGCTTTAGGGGTTAATACATTTATTATAGTAGCGGTGAGGTCCTGTCGGCAGATTAGGGGTTAATACTTGAAGTTAGGTGGCGGTGATGTTAGGGAGGGCAGATTAGGGGTTAATACTATTTATTCTAGTGTTTGCGAGGCGGGAGTGCGGCGGTTTAGGGGTTAATACATTTATTATAGTGGCGGCGAGGTCTGGTCGGCAGATTAGGGGTTAATACTTGAAGTTAGGTGGCGGAGACGTTGGGGGGGCAGATTAGGGGTTAATACTATTTATTATAGTGTTTGCGAGGTGGGAGTGTGGCGGTTTAGGGGTTAATACATTTATTAAAGTGGCGGCGAGGTCCAGTCGGCAGAGTGTAGGTAAGGTAGCGTCGACGTTGGGGGGGGGCAGATTAGGGATTAATAAATATTATGTAGGTGTCGGCGATGTTGGGGGCAGCAGATTAGGGGTTCATAGGGATAATGGGATAATGTAGGTGGCGGCGGTGTCCGGAGCGGCAGATTAGGGGTTAATAGTGTAATGCAGGTGTCAGCGATAGCGGGGTCGGCAGATTAGGGGTTAATAAGTGTAAGGTTAGGGGTGTTTAGACTCAGGGTTCATAGGGATAATGTAGGTGGCGGCGGTGTCCGGAGCAGCAGATTTGGGGTTAATAATAATATGCAGGTGACAGCGATAGTTGGGGCGGCAGATTAGGGGTTAATAAGTGTAAGGTTAGGGATGTTTAGACTCAGGGTTCATAGGGATAATATAGGTTGCGGCGGTGTCTGGAGCGGCAGATTAGGGGTTAATAGTGTAATGCAGGTGTCAGCGATAGCGGGGTCGGCAGATTAGGGGTTAATAAGTGTAAGGTTAGGGGTGTTTAGACTCAGGGTTCATAGGGATAATGTAGGTTGCGGCGGTGTCCGGAGCGGCAAATTAGGGGTTAATAGTATAATGCAGGTGTCAGCGATAGCGGGGCAGCAGATAAGGGGTTAATAAGTGTAAGGTTAGGGGTGTTTAGACTCAGGGTTCATAGGGATAATGTAGGTGGCGGCGGTGTCCGGAGCAGCAGATTAGGGGTTAATAATAATATGCAGGTGACAGCGATAGTGGGGGCAGCAGATTAAGGGTTAATAAGTGTAAGGTTAGGGGTGTTTAGACTCAGGGTTCATAGGGATAATATAGGTTGCGGCGGTGTCTGGAGCGGCAAATTAGGGGTTAACAGTATAATGCAGGGGTCAGTGATAGCGGGGTCGGCAGATTAGGGGTTAATAAGTGTAAGGTTAGGGGTGTTTAGACTCAGGGTTCATAGGGATAATGTAGGTTGCGGCGGTGTCCGGAGCGGCAAATTAGGGGTTAATAGTATAATGCAGGTGTCAGCGATAGCGGGGGCGGCAGATTAGGGGTTAATAAGTGTAAGGTTAGGGGTGTTTAGACTCGGGGTACATGTTAGGGTGTTAGGTGCAGACTTAGGAAGTGTTTCCCCATAGGAAACAATGGGGCTGCGTTGGGAGCTTAACGCTGCTTTTTTGCAGGTGTTAGGTCTTTTTTCAGCCCAAACTGCCCCATTGTTTCCTATGGGGGAATCGTGCACGAGCACGTTTTGCCAGCTTACCGCTAGCGTAAGCAACGCTGGTATTGAGGGTTGAAGTGGCGGTAAATTCGGCTTAACGCTCCCTTTTTGGAGCCTAACGCAGCCCTTCAGACAACTCTAGGAAAAAAAGCTGCATTAGCTACGCGGGTCTTTACCGACAAAACTCTAAATCTAGCCGATATATTCTTATACACACACATATTCTTATACACACATATATTCCCATACACACATATATTCTTATACACACATATATTCTTATACACACATATATTATTATACACACACATATTCTTATACACACATATATTATTATATACACACATATTCTTATACACACACATATTCTTATACACACATATATTCTTATACACACACATATTCTTATACACACATATATTCTTATACACACATATATATTATTATACACACATATATATTATTATACACACATATATTCTTATACACACATATATTCTTATACACACACATATTCTTATACACACTTATATTCTTATACACACACATATTCTTATACACACACATATTCTTATACACACACATATTCTTATACACACACATATTCTTATACACACACATATTCTTATACACACACATATATTCTTATACACACACATATTCTTATACACACATATATTCTTATACACACACATATTCTTATACACATATATATTCTTATACACACACATATTCTTATACACACATATATTCTTATACACACACATATTCTTATACACACACATATTCTTATACACACATATATTCTTATACACACATATATTCTTATACACACACATATATTCTTATACACACATATATTCTTATACACACACATATTCTTATACACACACATATTCTTATACACACACATATTCTTATACACACATATATTCCCATACACACACACATTCTTATACACACACATATTCTTATACACACACATATTCTTATACACACACATATTCTTATACACACATATATTATTATACACACACATATATTCTTATACACACACATATATTCTTATGCACACACATATATTCCCATACACACACACATTCTTATACACACACACATTCTTATACACACACACATTCTTATACACACACATATTCTTATACACACACATATTCTTATACACACATATATTATTATACACACACATATTCTTATACACACATATATTCCCATACACACATATTATTATACACACATATATTCCCATACACACACATATTCTTATACACACATATATTCTTATACACACATATATTATTATACACACATATATTCTTATACACACATATATTCTTATACACACACATATTTTTATACACATATATATTCTTATACACACACATATTCCCATACACACATATTCTTATACACACATATTCTTATACACACATATATTATTTAACACACATATATTCTTATACACACACATATTCTTATACACACACATATTCATATACACACATATATTCTTATACACACACATATATTCCCATACACACACACATTCTTATACACACACATATTCTTATACACACACACATATTCTTATACACACACATATATTCTTATACACACATATATTCTTATACACACACATATATTCTTATACACACATATATTCTTATACACACACATATTCTTATACACACACATATTCTTATACACACATATATTCTTATACACACACATATTCTTATATACACACATATATTCCCATACACACACATATTCTTATATACACACATATATTCCCATACACACATATATTCCCATACACACATATATTCTTATACACACATATTCTTATACACACATATATTCCCATACACACACACATTCTTATACACACACACATTCTTATACACACACATATTCCCATACACACATATTCTTATACACACACATATTCTTATACACACACATATTCTTATACACACATATATTCTTATACACACACATATTCTTATACACACATATTCTTATACACACACATATTCTTATACACACACATATTCTTATACACACATATATTCTTATACACACACATATTCTTATACACACATATTCCCATACACACATATATTCCCATACACACATATATTATTATACACACATATATTCCCATACACACACATATTCTTATACACACACATATTCTTATACACACACATATTCTTATACACACACATATTCTTATACACACACATATATTCTTATACACACATATATTCTTATACACACATATATTCTTATACACACACATATTCTTATACACACACATATTATTATACACACATATATTCCCATACACACATATATTCTTATACACACATATATTCCCATACACACATATTCTTATACACACATATATTCCCATACACACATATATTCTTATACACATACATATTCTTATACACACATATATTATTATACCACACATATTCTTATACACACACATATTCTTATACACACACATATATTCTTATACACACATATTCTTATACACACATATATTCTTATACACACATATATTCTTATACACACACATATTCTTATACACACACATATTCTTATACACACATATATTCTTATACACACACATATTCTTATACACACATATATTCCCATACACACATATTTTCCCATACGCATATATTCTTATACACACATATATTCCCATACACACATATATTCTTATACACACATATATTCCCATACACACATATTCTTATACACACATATATTCCCATACACACATATATTCTTATACACACACATATATTCTTATACACACACATATATTCCCATACACACATATATTCTTATACACACATATATTCCCATACACACATATTCTTATACACACATATATTCCCATACACACATATATTCTTATACACATACATATTCTTATACACACATATTCTTATACACAAACATGCTGCACTCACATTTATGAAATATTAACTGAACAGCACCATCAGCTGAAGGACCCAGGGATGCTAAAATTTTAACAATACCATCTCTCAGTTTCTATGACAACCCAAAACCAGCAGGTTCAGAGCAGTGAGCTTTTCATATAGCGCTTAGTGTTGGCTAGTGTTGGCTCGGTGTGTGTGTATATGTGTGTATATATATATATATATATATATATATATATATATATATATATATATATATAGATAGAACAAAAAGCGGAAAAAACAGGGCGCCAGTAAATAGGAGACTGAACACACACGCACACACATATTCCCCCCCCACACACACAATCCTATTGGCTGATCCAATCAGCCAATAGGATTTTTTCTACCTTAATTCCGATAGGCTGATAGAATGAAGGTACCTTTAAGTGTCGTCATCCAAGAGGGCGTCCCTTAGATTCCAATTGGCTGATAGAATTCTATCAGCCAATCGGAATTCAGGTAGAAAAAATCCTATTGGCTGATTGGATCAGCCAATAGGATTGAACTTCAATCCTATTGGCTGATCCAATCAGCCAATAAGATTGAGCTCACATTCTATTGGCTGTTCCAATCAGCCAATCAGAATCTAAGGGACGCCATCTTGGATGACGTCATTTAAAGGTTCCTTCATTCGTTGTTAGTCCGTCGGAAGAAGAGGATGCTCCGCGTCGGATGTCTTGAAGATGGACCCGCTCCGCGCCGGAAGGATGAAGATAGAAGATGCCCTCTGGATGAAGACTTCTGCCCGTCTGGAGGACCACTTCTGCCAGCTTCCTTGAGGACATCTTGCCGCTTGGATGAAGACTTCTCCCGGTAAGTGAATCTTCGGGGGTTAGTGTTAGGATATTTTAAAGGGTGTATTGGGTGGGTTTATTTTTTAGGTTAGGGCTTTGGGCCTGCAATAGAGCTAAATGCCCTTTTAAGGGCAATGCCCATCCAAAATCCCTTTTCAGGGCAATGGGGAGCTTAGTTTTTTTTAGTTAGGCTTTTATTTGGGGGGTTGGTTGTGTGGGTGGTGGGTTTTACTGTTGGGGGGTTCTTTGTATTTATTTTTAAAGGTAAAAGAGCTGATTTCTTTGGGGCAATGCCCCGCAAAAGGCCCCTTTAAGGGCTATTGGTAGTTTAGGCTAGGGTTTTTTTTTATTTTGGGGGGGCTTTTTTTATTTTGATAGGGCTATTAGGTTAGGTGTAATTAATTTAAAGATCTGTAATTGTTTTTTATTTTCTGTAATTTAGTGTTTTTTTTTTGCGATTTAACTAATTTAATTGTATTTAATGTAGGTAATTGATTTAATTATAGTGTAGTGTTAGGTGTTATTGTAACTTAGGTTAGGTTTTATTTTGCAGGTAAATTTTTATTTATTTTAGCTAGGTAGTTATTAAATAGTTAATAACTATTTAATAACTATTCTACCTAGTTAAAATAAATACAAACTTGCCTGTAAAATAAAAATAAACCCTAAGCTAGCTACACTGTAACTATTAGTTATATTGTAGCTAGCTTAGGGTTTATTTTATAGGTAAGTATTTCGTTTTAAATAGGAATAATGTAGTTAATGATAGGAATTTTATTTAGATTTATTTAAATTATATTTAAGTTAGGGGGTGTTAGGGTTAGACTTAGGGGTTAATACATTTAATATAGTGGCGGCGACGTTGGGGCGGCAGATTAGGGGTTAATAAATATAATGTAGGTGTTAGCGATGTTGGGGGCAGATTAGGGGTTAATAAGTATAATGTAGGTGGTGGCAGTGTCCGGAGCGGCAGATTAGGGGTTAATAAGTATAATGTAGGTGGTGGCGGTGTCCGGAGCGGCAGATTAGGGGTTAATAAATATAATGTAGGTGTCGGCGATGTCAGGGGCGGCAGATTAGGGGTTAATAAGTGTAAGATTAGGGGTGTTTAGACTCGGGATTCATGTTAGGGTGTTAGGTGTAAACATAAAATGTGTTTCCCCATAGGAATCAATGGGGCTGCGTTACTGAGCTTTACACTACTTTTTGGCAGGTGTTAGACTTTTTCTCAGCCGGCTCTCCCCATTGATGTCTATGGGGAAATCATGCACGAGCACGTACGACCAGCTCACCGCTGACTTAAGCAGCACTGGTATTGAAGTGCGGTATGGAGCACAAGTTTGCTCTACGCTCACTTTTTGTCTTTTAACGCCGGGTTTGTAAAAACCTGTAATACCAGCGCTGCATGTAAGTGAGCGGTGAGAGAAAACTGCTTGTTAGCACCACACAGCTCATAACGAAAAACTCGTAATCTGGCCGATAGTTAAGGACAGATGAGAAGGGCCCAGACGCTTGACAGCTCGCACGCTGGATTCCTCCTAGCAACCAATTACGTCAACCACCCCAACACTACAGGCAATCCTTAACTATGACAGGATTATATAGCTAAGACCAAGACATTACTCTACTGTAGTTGTTTTGCAGCAGATTCGACATATCTCTAAATATATTCGGTGTGTGCGTCACAATTCGGCTCTGAAGCAGCTGCCACTGACGTCACCGGCCGGGCCCTATTGCGCGGAGTGATCAGCCCTATTCAGCCCCCCGAGTTCCAGGAGGTGAAGTGGTTATAGCGGAGGAATACTAATAATGATCCTAATTTTCCTATTATTGGGGTGAAAAAAATAAGTACATCCAGTCTCTGTATGGGCGGAGAAGTACGAAGTGCAGCTACAGCAGATTTTGGTATCAGTTGTAAAGTTGCTGACTGATATATCCTTGGGGAGATCTACCATACTCTGAAAAGGAAAGATCATTCATCTGAGGGGCAGAAGGAACACTGACTCCTGTATTCACAGGGTTGTAATCATACATAATATACACAAGTTTAATGCGTTAGCCCCTGGGTCTATTAACCTACAGTATGTTAAACATCAATCATTTGGTTATGTGTGTACATTTTTGAGAGCTTAATTCTATTTCAGAAATTTAATATCATCATTATATACATTGTACATATATATATATATATATATATATATGATATATATATAGGAGTGTACCCTGCGCAAAACAGAAAATAACCTCTAGCTCTCCTCAGTGGGTTCCCTAGTGAACCCCAAAAAGGTTACTGAAAATAAGAAAGTGAGGGGAGCCCCAAAAAGGCTGAGGTAAAGAAGTGTTTAAAATTTGCACTTTAATCTAAATAGTAAAAAATACATTAAAAATACAATAATATGAGATACAATTAATAACATGGATCCATGTATGATAATACAAAAACAATATATCTATCAAAACAAACAAACACAATATTATAATAAAATATATTGATCAGAACCTTATAAAAACATAATATATCGATCAAAACCTTATAAAAGCATAAGGATGAATCATAAATGAACCAATAAGATGGATAATATCAGTTTGCAATATCACATTTAGTAATATCACATTTAGTAAAAGGATGATAGAAGAAAAGTGATTTGTCAGACTTAGACCAAAATTAATAGTCCATAGTGAAAGTTCTGATATCAGTATTTGTCCATCCAAACTGGTGAAAAAATGGTGAAAAAATGGTTGTAATCCAAAAGTATGTCGTGAAAAAATGTGCAATGTGATGAATTAAAAAAAAAATTAAAATTTGATCAAAAGTTAAAAATCAAAGATCAAAATATAAAAATATAAAAAATATATAAAAAATGTCCAGAAAAACAAATGACAAAATGGTGTGACCAATTAATTGTAGTGTTCCTAAAAAACTTTGTGAGCAACTTGAGTGAGAGTTGTGTATCACAAATATAAATGTTGTCTCCTATAGCCCCTTGAGGTGATCCTGTAGTTATGGTATGAGAAAAAAATGGGTGCTAGTGACAATAATTAATTTTGTAATTAAGTAAGCTTATTACCTATATATGAACCTAACAGTTGATATATTCTACATTATTGTTTTTTTCTCTTTTCACAGGTTTTTTTTACAAAATTAATTATTGTCACTAGCACCCATTTTTTTCTCATACCATAACTACAGGATCACCTCAAGGGGCTATAGGAGACAACATTTATATTTGTGATACACAACTCTCACTCAAGTTGCTCACAAAGTTTTTTAGGAACACTACAATTAATTGGTCACACCATTTTGTCACTTGTTTTTCTGGACATTTATTATATATATTTTTTATATTTTTATATTTTGATCTTTGATTTTTAACTTTTGATCACATTTTTAATTTTTTTTTTAATTCATCACATTGCACATTTTTTCACGACATACTTTTGGATTGCAACCATTTTTTAACCATTTTTTCACCAGTTTGGATGGACAAATACTGATATCAGAACTTTCACTATGGACTATTAATTTTGGTCTAAGTCTGACAAATCACTTTTCTTCTATCATCCTTGTACTAAATGTGATATTGCAAACTGATATTATCCATCTTATTGGTTCATTTATGATTCATCCTTATGTTTTTATAAGATTCTGATCAATATATTTTATTATAATATTGTGTTTGTTTGTTTTGATAGATATATTGTTTTTGTATTATCATACATGGATCCATGTTATTAATTGTATCTCATATTATTGTATTGTTAATGTATTTTTAACTATTTAGATTAAAGTGCACATTTTATACACTTCTTTACCTCAGCATTTTTGGCGCTCCCCTCATTTTCATATATATATATATATATATATATATATATATATATATATATATATATATATATACTGTATATATATGTATATGTATATGTAAAGTATGGTCACTCAGGTGTGTTTAAATAAAAATGTTTGCATTTTTTTTAGATTTGAATAGCATCATTTCTCAGATATACCTCAAAGGCCCTCTGAATGAATTTAAATGACAATCATTTACCTAATTTGAAGCAGGTTTATATATATATATATATATATATATATATATATATAAATATATATATATATATATATATATATGTGATGTGAATGTTTTGAGCTAGACATGTTGCTGAGATCTCCTGTGTGTAGAGCTTTAATAACCCACCTGGCTTAAGCTGTGAACTGCTGGGTTGTTCAGAGATAACTTCTGATCAGCTGCATCCTCTTGGGTCAGACTATGACTTGCTGCATCCTCTTGGGTCAGACTATGACTTGCTGCATCCTCCTGGGTCAGACTATGACTTGCTGCATCCTCCTGGGTCAGACTATGACTTGCTGCATCCTCCTGGGTCAGACTATGACTTGCTGCATCCTCCTGGGTCAGACTATGACTTGCTGCATCCTCCTGGGTCAGACTATGACTTGCTGCATCCTCTTGGGTCAAGCTGTGGTCTGCTGCATCCTCCTGAGGGGGCTTCCTGAAGAATGTGTAGATGATGTAGACCAGCAGAGAGTAAAAGGCATACATATTGTGTTTCTAAGAACAATAGTTCCACATAAAAGGCTTGTTACAGGGCAAGATATTCCACCTCATCCAGTACTAGAGATCAGCCATAAAGTCAAATAATCAGCCTAACCAATCCCAATCAGTGACTACAAATGCAATACAGCAAGTTTACACTGTGTACAGAAATTCTGCCTCTTAATATCAAGAATCTGCATCCAATGGAATCTTTCAGAAAGAATGATGAGTTATTGATATGTCAGGCTGGTCTGGGAGGTACCACTGGCAGCCTGGCGTTTAGGCTTATGCACTGATGTTAAGATAAATTGTGCAAGACTGAGATATGAATTCTGCATCCGGTGCTGGAGCCAGCTCAGCGCTACATTACAGTACCATGTACTTATGACTTAGTCATATATGCCAGGTTTATTTCTGTCTTCAGTGCTTATCACATAGACCTGATGTATCAGTATCATTTAACAAACCAGGGATCCTCTCTCAGCCCTGTGTAATTTATGTGAGTAATGTTCAGCCCAATATTTCTGTGTGCCAAGATTAGTCCCATGTACAGTTCTCAGCTTTGTGCTCAGTGTGTCATGATCATCTCTGTCAGCCTCAGCCCTGTGTCAGGCTAGAGCAGCCCCCTTGTTTTCTAGTGCCAAGCTAGAGCAGCCCCCTTGTTTTCTAGTGCCAAGCTAGAGCAGACCCCTTGTTTTCTAGTGCCAGGCTAGAGCAGACCCCTTGTTTTCTAGTGCCAAGCTAGAGCAGACCCCTTGTTTGCCAGTCCCGGGCTAGAGCAGACCCCTTGTTTGCCAGTGCCAGGCTAGAGCAGACCCCTTGTTTGCCAGTCCCGGGCTAGAGCAGACCCCTTGTTTGCCAGTGTCAGGCTAGAGCAGACCCCTTGTTTGCCAGTGTCAGGCTAGAGCAGACCCCTTGTTTGCCAGTGCCAGGCTAGAGCAGACCCCTTGTTTGCCAGTCCAGGGCTAGAGCAGACCCCTTGTTTGCCAGTCCTGGGCTAGAGCAGACCCCTTGTTTGCCAGTGTCAGGCTAGAGCAGACCCCTTTTTTGCCAGTGCCAGGCTAGAGCAGACCCCTTGTTTGCCAGTGCCAGGCTAGAGCAGACCCCTTGTTTGCCAGTCCCAGGCTAGAGCAGACCCCTTGTTTGCCAGTCCCGGGCTAGAGCAGACCCCTTGTTTGCCAGTGCCAGGCTAGAGCAGACTACTTGTTTGCCAGTGCCAGTCTAGAGCAGACCCCTTGTTTGCCAGTCCCGGGCTAGAGCAGACCCCTTGTTTGCCAGTGCCGGGCTAGAGCAGACCCCTTGTTTGCCAGTGCCAGTCTAGAGCAGACCCCTTGTTTGCCAGTCCCGGGATAGAGCAGACCCCTTGTTTGCCAGTGCCAGTCTAGAGCAGACCCCTTGTTTGCCAGTGCCAGTCTAGAGCAGACCTCTTGTTTGCCAGTCCCGGGCTAGAGCAGACCCCTTGTTTGCCAGTGCCAGTCTAGAGCAGACCTCTTGTTTGCCAGTCCCGGGCTAGAGCAGACCCCTTGTTTGCTAGTGCCAGTCTAGAGCAGACCCCTTGTTTGCCAGTGTCAGTCTAGAGCCGACCCCTTGATTGCCAGTCCCGGGCTAGAGCAGACCCCTTGTTTGCCAGTCCCTGGCTAGAGCAGACCCCTTGTTTGCCAGTGCCAGTCTAGAGCAGACCTCTTGTTTGCCAGTCCCGGGTTAGAGCAGACCCCTTGTTTGCCAGTGCCAGTCTAGAGCAGACCTCTTGTTTGCCAGTGCCAGTCTAGAGCAGACCCCTTGTTTGCCAGTGCCAGTCTAGAGCAGACCTCTTGTTTGCCAGTGCCAGTCTAGAGCAGACCCCTTGTTTGCCAGTGTCACTCTAGAGCAGACCTCTTGTTTGCCAGTCCCGGGCTAGAGCAGACCCCTTGTTTGCCAGTCCCGGGCTAGAGCAGACCCCTTGTTTGCCAGTGCCAGGCTAGAGCAGACCCCTTGTTTGCCAGTGCCAGGCTAGAGCAGACCCCTTGTTTGCCAGTCCCGGGCTAGAGCAGACCCCTTGTTTGCCAGTGCCAGTCTAGAGCAGATCCCTTGTTTGCCAGTGCCAGTCTAGAGCAGATCCCTTGTTTGCCAGTGTCAGGCTAGAGCAGACCCCTTGTTTGCCAGTGCCAGTCTAGAGCAGACCCCTTGTTTGCCAGTGTCAGGCTAGAGCAGACCCCTTGTTTGCCAGTCCCGGGCTAGAGCAGACCCCTTGTTTGCCAGTGCCAGGCTAGAGCAGACCCCTTGTTTGCCAGTGCCAGTCTAGAGCAGACCCCTTGTTTTCTAGTGACAGCACCAACAGCCTGATGCAGATAAAGCTGTCGCTGTCCGTGCACAGCTGGTGCTGAAGCAAATGCCTCGGTCCTTAGTGTGTGTTACAGCAGCTGCACCTCCCCCAGCACACTCAGCAGCTTTGTGTCTCCTCCTAGATTCCTTTTCTCCACCTCCTTGTTTTATGATTTTCTCTGCTGCATCTCATGTGCTCTGCTTGGTGCTGTGTGTGGCTGTTTGTCTGTCAGTCTTGCTGTATGTCTGTCAGTCTTGCTGTATGTCTGCCAGTCTTGCTGTATGTCTGTCAGTCTTGCTGTATGTCTGCCAGTCTTGCTGTATGTCTGCCAGTCTTGCTGTATGTCTGTCAGTCTTGCTGTATGTCTGTCAGTCTTGCTGTATGTCTGCCAGTCTTGTTGTATGTCTGCCAGTCTTGCTGTATGTCTGTCAGTCTTGTTGTATGTCTGTCAGTCTTGCTGTATGTCTGCCAGTCTTGCTGTATGTCTGTCAGTCTTGTTGTATGTCTGTCAGTCTTGCTGTATGTCTGTCAGTCTTGTTGTATGTCTGTCAGTCTTGCTGTATGTCTGTCAGTCTTGCTGTGTCTGTCAGTCTTGTTGTATGTCTGTCAGTGTTGATGTATGTCTGTCAGTCTTGTTGTATGTCTGTCAGTGTTGATGTATGTCTGTCAGTCTTGTTGTATGTCTGTCAGTCTTGTTGTATGTCTGTCAGTCTTGCTGTATGTCTGTCAGTCTTGCTGTATGTCACATTTTTTTTCTTTCATGATTCATAGCATGTGATTTTAATTCTATATTTGTTCTCTTGATATCCTTTGTTGAAAAGGTTACCTAGGTAGACCTAGGAGCTGCTGATTGGTTGCTGCACATAAATGCATAATGTTATTGGCTTACACAATACATTTACTAACTCCCAGTAGTGCATTGCCGCTTCTGCAATAAAGGGATCCAAGAGAATGATGTGAATAAGATGATAGAAGTAAATTTGTTTAAGATTATATTCTCTTTCTGAATCCTGAAATATAAAATGTGGGTTTTATGTCCCTTTAAGTACTCTCTGTATTACTCTTTGTAGCGCTCTATGCATTTACCTTTCAGTCTATTTCTCTGTATCTCTGTATAGTGATCTCTGTATCTCTGTATAGTGATCTCTGTATCTCTGTATAGTGATCTCTGTATCTCTGTATAGTGATCTCTGTATCTCTGTATAGTGATCTCTGTATCTCTGTATAGTGATCTCTGTATCTCTGTATAGTGATCTCTGTATCTCTGTATAGTGATATCTGTATCTCTGTATAGTGATATCTGTATAGTGATCTCTGTATCTCTGTATAGTGATCTCTGTATCTCTGTATCTCTGTATAGTGATCTCTGTATCTCTGTATAGTGATCTCTGTATCTCTGTATAGTGACATCTGTATCTCTGTATAGTGATCTCTGTATCTCTGTATAGTGACATCTGTATCTCTGTATAGTGACATCTGTATCTCTGTATAGTGATCTCTGTATCTCTGTATAGTGATCTCTGTATCTCTGTATAGTGATCTCTGTATCTCTGTATAGTGATCTCTGTATCTCTGTATAGTGATCTCTGTATCTCTGTATAGTGATATCTGTATCTCTGTATAGTGATCTCTGTATCTCTGTATAGTGATCTCTGTATCTCTGTATAGTGATCTCTGTATCTCTGTATAGTGATCTCTGTATCTCTGTATAGTGACATCTGTATCTCTGTATAGTGATCTCTGTATCTCTGTATAGTGACATCTGTATCTCTGTATAGTGATCTCTGTATCTCTGTATAGTGACATCTGTATCTCTGTATAGTGATCTCTGTATATCTGTATAGTGATCTCTGTATCTCTGTATAGTGATCTCTGTATCTCTGTATAGTGACATCTGTATCTCTGTATAGTGACATCTGTATCTCTGTATAGTTATCTCTGTATAGTGATATCTGTATCTCTGTATAGTGATATCTGTATCTCTGTATAGTGATATCTGTATCTCTGTATAGTGATATCTGTATCTCTGTATAGTGATCTCTGTATCTCTGTATAGTGATATCTGTATAGTGATCTCTGTATCTCTGTATAGTGATCTCTGTATAGTGATATCTGTATCTCTGTATAGTGATCTCTGTATCTCTGTATAGTGATCTCTGTATAGTGATATCTGTATCTCTGTATAGTGATCTCTGTATCTCTGTATAGGGATCTCTGTATCTCTGTATAGTGATCTCTGTATCTCTGTATAGTGATCTCTGTATCTCTGTATAGTTATCTCTGTATCTCTGTATAGTGATCTCTGTATCTCTGTATAGTGATCTCTGTATCTCTGTATAGTTATCTCTGTATCTCTGTATAGTGATCTCTGTATCTCTGTATAGTGATCTCTGTATCTCTGTATAGTGATCTCTGTATCTCTGTATAGTGATCTCTGTATCTCTGTATAGTGATCTCTGTATCTCTGTATAGTGATCTCTGTATCTCTGTATAGTGATCTCTGTATCTCTGTATAGTGATCTCTGTATCTCTGTATAGTGATCTCTGTATCTCTGTATAGTGATCTCTGTATCTCTGTATAGTGATCTCTGTATCTCTGTATAGTTATCTCTGTATCTCTGTATAGTGATCTCTGTATCTCTGTATAGTGATCTCTGTATCTCTGTATAGTTATCTCTGTATCTCTGTATATCTGTATAGTGATCTCTGTATCTCTGTATAGTGATCTCTGTATCTCTGTATAGTGATCTCTGTATCTCTGTATCTCTTTATAGTGATCTCTGTATCTCTGTATAGTGATCTCTGTATCTCTGTATAGTGATCTCTGTATATCTGTATAGTGATCTCTGTATCTCTGTATAGTTATCTCTGTATCTCTGTATAGTGATCTCTGTATCTCTGTATAGTGATCTCTGTATCTCTGTATAGTTATCTCTGTATCTCTGTATATCTGTATAGTGATCTCTGTATCTCTGTATAGTGATCTCTGTATCTCTGTATAGTGATCTCTGTATCTCTGTATCTCTTTATAGTGATCTCTGTATCTCTGTATAGTGATCTCTGTATCTCTGTATAGTGATCTCTGTATATCTGTATAGGGATCTCTGTATCTCTGTATAGTGATCTCTGTATATCTGTATAGGGATCTCTGTATCTCTGTATAGGGATCTCTGTATCTCTGTATAGTGATCTCTGTATCTCTGTATAGTGATCTCTGTATCTCTGTATAGTGATCTCTGTATCTCTGTATAGTGATCTCTGTATCTCTGTATAGTGATCTCTGTATCTCTGTATAGTGATCTCTGTATCTCTGTATAGTGATCTCTGTATCTCTGTATAGTGATCTCTGTATCTCTGTATAGTGATCTCTGTATCTCTGTATAGTGATCTCTGTATCTCTGTATAGTGATCTCTGTATCTCTGTATCTCTGTATCTCTTTATAGTGATCTCTGTATCTCTGTATAGTGATCTCTGTATCTCTGTATCTCTGTATAGTGATCTCTGTATCTCTGTATCTCTGTATCTCTGTATAGTGATCTCTGTATCTCTGTATAGTGATCTCTGTATCTCTGTATAGTGATCTCTGTATCTCTGTATAGTGATCTCTGTATCTCTGTATAGTGATCTCTGTATCTCTGTATAGTGATCTCTGTATCTCTGTATCTCTGTATCTCTTTATAGTGATCTCTGTATCTCTGTATAGTGATCTCTGTATCTCTGTATCTCTGTATAGTGATCTCTGTATCTCTGTATAGTGATCTCTGTATCTCTGTATCTCTGTATAGTGATCTCTGTATCTCTGTATAGTGATCTCTGTATCTCTGTATAGTGATCTCTGTATCTCTGTATAGTGATCTCTGTATCTCTGTATAGTGATCTCTGTATCTCTGTATAGTGATCTCTGTATCTCTGTATAGTGATCTCTGTATATCTGTATCTCTGTATCTCTTTATAGTGATCTCTGTATCTCTGTATAGTGATCTCTGTATCTCTGTATAGTGATCTCTGTATCTCTGTATAGTGATCTCTGTATCTCTGTATAGTGATCTCTGTATCTCTGTATCTCTGTATATCTGTATAGTGATCTCTGTATCTCTGTATATCTGTATAGTGATCTCTGTATATCTGTATAGTGATCTCTGTATAGTGATATCTGTATCTCTGTATAGTGATATCTGTATAGTGATATCTGTATCTCTGTATAGTGATATCTGTATCTCTGTATAGTGATCTCTGTATCTCTGTATAGTGATCTCTGTATCTCTGTATAGTGATATCTGTATCTCTGTATAGTGATCTCTGTATCTCTGTATATCTGTATAGTGATCTCTGTATAGTGATATCTGTATCTCTGTATAGTGATATCTGTATAGTGATCTCTGTATAGTGATATCTGTATCTCTGTATAGTGATCTCTGTATAGTGATCTCTGTATCTCTGTATAGTGATCTCTGTATCTCTGTATCTCTGTATAGTGATCTCTGTATCTCTGTATATCTGTATCTCTGTATAGTGATCTCTGTATCTCTGTATAGTGATCTCTGTATCTCTGTATAGTTATCTCTGTATCTCTGTATAGTTATCTCTGTATCTCTGTATCTCTGTATAGTGATCTCTGTATCTCTGTATAGTGATCTCTGTATCTCTGTATAGTGATCTCTGTATCTCTGTATAGTTATCTCTGTATCTCTGTATAGTTATCTCTGTATCTCTGTATAGTTATCTCTGTATCTCTGTATCTCTGTATAGTGATCTCTGTATCTCTGTATAGTGATCTCTGTATCTCTGTATCTCTGTATATCTGTATAGTTATCTATGTATCTCTGTATATCTGTATAGTGATCTCTGTATCTCTGTATAGTGATCTCTGTATCTCTGTATAGTGATCTCTGTATCTCTGTATAGTTATCTCTGTATCTCTGTATATCTGTATAGTGATCTCTGTATCTCTGTATAGTGATCTCTGTATCTCTGTATAGTGATCTCTGTATCTCTGTATCTCTTTATAGTGATCTCTGTATCTCTGTATAGTGATCTCTGTATCTCTGTATAGTGATCTCTGTATCTCTGTATAGTGATCTCTGTATATCTGTATCTCTGTATCTCTTTATAGTGATCTCTGTATCTCTGTATAGTGATCTCTGTATCTCTGTATAGTGATCTCTGTATCTCTGTATAGTGATCTCTGTATCTCTGTATCTCTGTATAGTGATCTCTGTATCTCTGTATAGTGATCTATTTATCTCTGTATAGTGATCTCTGTATCTCTGTATCTCTGTATAGTGATCTCTGTATCTCTGTATAGTGATCTCTGTATCTCTGTATAGTGATCTCTGTATCTCTGTATATCTGTATAGTGATCTCTGTATCTCTGTATAGTGATCTCTGTATCTCTGTATCTCTGTATAGTGATCTCTGTATCAGCAGGTTATGGAGCATATTATACCCACATCACTGGCAGGTTATGGAGCGTATTATACCCACATCACTGGCAGGTTATGGAGCGTATTATACCCACATCACTGGCAGGTTATGGAGCGTATTATACCCACATCACTGGTAGGTTATGGAGCGTATTATACCCACATCACTGGCAGGTTTTGGAGCGTATTATACCCACATCACTGGCAGGTTATGGAGCGTATTATACCCACATCACTAGCAGGTTATGGAGCGTATTATACCCACATCACTGGCAGGTTTTGGAGTGTATTATACCCACATCACTGGCAGGTTATGGAGTGTATTATACCCACATCACTGGCAGGTTATGGAGCGTTTTATACCCTTATCACTGGCAGGTTATGGAGCGTATTATACTCATATCACTGGCAGGTTATGGAGCGTATTATACCCACATCACTGGCAGGTTATGGAGTGTATTATACCCACATCACTAGCAGGTTATGGAGCGTATTATACCCACATCACTGGCAGGTTATGGAGTATATTATAACCACATCACTGGCAGGTTATGGAGCGTATTATACCCACATCACTAGCAGGTTATGGAGCGTATTATAGCCACATCACTGGTAGGTTATGGATTGTATTATACCCACATCACTGACAGGTTATGGAGCGTATTATACCCACATCACTGGCAGGTTATGGAGCGTATTATACTCATATCACTGGCAGGTTATGGAGCTTACTATACCAACATCACTGGCAGGTTATAGAGCGTATTATACCCACATCACTGGCAGGTTATGGAGCGTTTTATACCCTTATCACTAGCAGGTTATGGAGCGTATTATACTCATATCACTGGCAGGTTATGGAGCTTACTATACCAACATCACTGGCAGGTTATAGAGCGTATTATACCCACATCACTGGCAGGTTATGGAGCGTTTTATACCCTTATCACTGGCAGGTTATGGAGCGTATTATACTCATATCACTGGCAGGTTATGGAGCTTACTATACCAACATCACTGGCAGGTTATAGAGCGTATTATACCCACATGACTGGCAGGTTATGGAGCGTATTATACCCACATCACTGGCAGGTTTTGGAGCGTATTACACCCACATCACTGGCAGGTTATGGAGCGTATTATACCCACATCACTGGCAGGTTATGGAGCGTATTATAACCACATCACTGGCAGGTTATGGATAGTATTATACCGACATCACTGGCAGGTTATGGAGCGTATTATACCCACATCACTGGTAGGTTATGGATTGTATTATACCCACATCACTGACAGGTTATGGAGCGTATTATACCCACATCACTGGCAGGTTATGGAGCGTATTATACCCAAATCACTGGCAGGTTATGGAGCGTTTTATACCCTTATCACTAGCAGGTTATGGAGCGTATTATACTCATATCACTGGCAGGTTATGGAGCTTACTATACCAACATCACTGGCAAGTTATAGAGCGTATTATACCCACATCACTGGCAGGTTATGGAGCGTTTTATACCCTTATCACTGGCAGGTTATGGAGCGTATTATACTCACATCACTGGCAGGTTATGGAGTATATTATAACCACATCACTGGCAGGTTATGGAGCGTATTATACCCACATCACTAGCAGGTTATGGAGCGTATTATACTCATATCACTGACAGGTTATGGAGCTTACTATACCAACATCACTGGCAGGTTATAGAGCGTATTATACCCACATCACTGGCAGGTTATGGAGCGTATTATACCCACATCACTGGCAGGTTTTGGAGCGTATTACACCCACATCACTGGCAGGTTATGGAGCGTATTATACCCACATCACTAGCTGGTTATGGAGCGTATTATACAAACATCACTAGCAGGTTATGGAGCGTATTATACAAACATCACTAGCAGGTTATGGAGCGTATTATACAAACATCACTAGCAGGTTATGGAGCGTATTATACAAACATCACTAGCAGGTTATGGAGCGTATTATACAAACATCACTAGCAGGTTATGGAGCGTATTACACAAACATCACTAGCAGGTTATGGAGCGTATTATACAAACATCACTAGCAGGTTATGGAGCGTATTATACAAACATCACTAGCAGGTTATGGAGCGTATTATACAAACATCACTAGCAGGTTATGGAGCGTATTATACAAACATCACTGGCAGGTTATGGAGCGTATTATACAAACATCACTAGCAGGTTATGGAGCGTATTATACCCACATCACTGGCAGGTTATGGAGCGTATTATAACCACATCACTGGCAGGTTATGGAGCGTATTATAACCACATCACTGGCAGGTTATGGAGCATATTATGAAAAGAAAGGGGTTTAAGGAAGGGCGCTAATAACCACTAAAGATAAATGTTAAATTATTTATTTAAAACTTTTTATTTGAAAACATATAGGGAAATATCAAAAATGTAAAAGGGACGTCTCCCTGTAAACAGTAATAGGTACCAAAAATTAATAACACAGAATTAGTTTCTTAGTTACTACTAAAATAATTTAGGATCAAATTAACAACCTATCGGCTAGATTTAGAGTTTTGTCGGTAAAGACCCACGTAGCTAACGCAGCTTTTTTTCCCAACGCACCCTTAAGACAACGCTGGTATTTAGAGTTGTCTGAGGGGCTGCGTTAGGCTCCAAAAAGGGTGCGTTGAGCCGAATTTACCGCCACCTCAACCCTCAATACCAGCGTTGCTTACGGTAGCGGTAAGCTGGCAAAACGTGCTCGTGCATGATTCCCCCATAGGAAACAATGGGGCAGTTTGGGATGAAAAAAACCTAACACCTGCAAAAAAGCAGCGTTAAGCTCCCAACGCAGCCCCATTGTTTCCTATGGGGAAACATTTTCTAAGTCTGCACCTAACACCCTAACATGAACCCCGAGTCTAAACACCCCTAACCTTACACTTATTAACCCCTAATCTGCCGCCCCCGCTATTGCTGACCCCTGCATTATATTGTTAACCCTTAATCTGCCGCTCCGTACACCGCCGCAACCTACATTATCCCTATAAACCCCTAATCTGCTGCCCCTAACACCGCCGACCCCTATATTATATTTATTATCCCCTAATCTTCCCCCCCAAAGTCGCCGCTACCTACCTACACTTATTAACCCCTAATCTGCCGACCGGACCTCGCTGCCACTATAATAAATGTATTAAGCCCTAAACCGCCGCACTCCCGCCTCGCAAACACTAGAATAAATAGTATTAACCCCTAATCTGCCCTCCCTAACATCGCCGCCACCTAACTTCAAGTATTAACCCCTAATCTGCCGACCGGACCTCGCCGCTACTATAATAAATGTATTAACCCCTAAACCTAAGTCTAACCCTAACACCCCCCTAATTTAAATATAATTTTAATCTAACGAAATAAATTAAATCTTATTAACTAAAGTATTCCTATTTAAAGCTAAATACTTACCTGTAAAATAAACCCTAATATAGCTACAATATAACGAATAATTATATTGTAGCTATTTTAGGATTTATATTTATTTTACAGGCAACTTTATATTTATTTTAACCAGGTACAATAGCTATTAAATAGTTATTTACTATTTAATAGCTACCTAGTTAAAATTATTACAAAATTACCTGTAAAATAAATCCTAACCTAAGTTACAATTAAACCTTACACTACACTATCATTAAATTAATTAAGTAAACTATCTACAATTATCTACAATTAAATCAACTAAACTAAATTACAAAAAATAAAAAAAGATTACAAGAATATTAGGCTAATTACACTTAATCTAAGCCCCCTAATAAAATAAAAAAGCCCCCCAAAATAATAAAGGTCCCTACCCTATTCTAAATTAAAAAGTAACCAGCTCTTTTACCAGCCCTTAAAAGGGCTTTTTGCGGGGCATGCCCCAAAGTAATCAGCTCTTTTGCCTGTAAAAAAAATACAACCTAAAATCTTGGATGACGTCATTTAAAGGAACCTTCATTCGGCGAGTAGGTGTCGGTTGAAGAGGATGGATCCGCGTCGGCTGGAAGAAGATGGCTCCGCTCCGGATGGATGAAGATAGAAGATGGCGCTTGGATACAGATGTCTGCCGGTCCGGATGTCCTCTTCTGCCCGGATAGGATGAAGACTTCTGCCGGTCTGGATGTCCTCTTCTGCCCCATCGGATGAAGACTTCGGCCCGGCTGGGTGAAGACGACTCAAGGTAGGGAGATCTTCAGGGGGTAGTGTTAGGTTTATTTAAGGGGGGTTTGGGTGGGTTAGAGTAGGGGTATGTGGGTGGTGGGTTTTAATGTTGGGGGGGTTGTATTTTTTTTTACAGGCAAAAGAGCTAATTAGTTTGGGGCATGCCCCGCAAAAAGCCCTTTTAAGGGCTGGTAAAAGAGCTGGTTACTTTTTAATTTAGAATAGGGTAGGGACCTTTATTATTTTGGGGGGCTTTTTTATTTTATTAGGGGGCTTAGAGTAGGTGTAATTAGCCTAATATTCTTGTAATCTTTTTTTATTTTTTGTAATTTAGTGGGGGGGGGGGGGTTGTAATTTAGTTTAGTTTATTTAATTGTATGTAATTGTAGGTAATTTATTTACGGCTAGATTTAGAGTTCTGCGGCCAAAGGGGTGCGTTAGCTACACGTGTATTTTTTCCCCTGCACCTTTTAAATACCGCTGGTATTTAGAGTTCTCTGAAGGGCTGCGTTAGGCTCCAAAAAAGGGAGCGTAGAGCATAATTTACCGCCACTTCAACTCTAAATACCAGCGGTGCTTACGGACGTGGCCAGCTTCAAAAACATGCTCGTGCACGATTCCCCCATAGGAAACAATGGGGCAGTTTGAGCTGAAAAAAAAACCTAACACCTTCAAAAAAGCAGCGTTCAGCTCCTAACGCAGCCCCATTGTTTGCTATGGGGAAACACTTCCTATGTCTGCACCTAACACCCTAACATGAACCCCGAGTCTAAACACCCCTAATCTTACACTTATTAACCCCTAATCTGCCGCCCCCGCTATCGCTGACCCCTGCATATTATTTTTAACCCCTAATCTGCCGCTCCGTACACCGCCGCAACCTACGTTATCCCTATGTACCCCTAATCTGCTGCCCCTAACACCGCTGACCCCTATATTATATTTATTAACCCCTAATCTGCCGCCCCCAACGTCGCCGCCACCTACAATCATTAACCCCTAATCTGCGACTGGACCTCACCGCTACTCTAATAAATGTATTAACCCTTAAAGCTAAGTCTAACCCTAACCCTAACACCCCCCTAAGTTAAATATAATTTTAATCTAACGAAATAAAATAAATCTTATTAAATAAATTATTCCTATTTAAAGCTAAATACTTACATGTAAAATAAACCCTAATATAGCTACAATATAAATTATAATTATACTGTAGCTATTTTAGGATTGATATTTATTTTACAGGCAACTTTGTATTTATTTTAACCAGGTACAATAGCTATTAAATAGTTAATAACTATTTAATAGTTACCTAGTTAAATTAATTACAAAATTACCTGTAAAATAAATCCTAACCTAAGTTACAATTAAACCTAACACTACACTATCAATAAATAAATTAAATAAACTATCTACAATTATATCAACTAAACTAAATTACCAAAAAAACAAACACTAAATTACAAAAAAAAACCCCCACTAAATTACAAAAAATAAAAAAGATTACAAGAATTTTAAACTAATTACACCTACTCTAAGCCCCCTAAAAAAATAACAATGCCTCTCAAAATAAAAAAAATGCCCTACCCTATTCTAAAATAAAAATTGTAAAGCTCTTTTACCTTACCAGCCCTTAAAAGGGCCTTTTGCGGGGCATGCCCCAAAGAATTCTGCTCTTTTGCCTGTAAAAAAAAACATACAATACCCCCCCAACATTACAACCCACCACCCACATACCCCTAATCTAACCCAAACCCCCCTTAAATAAACCTAACACTAAGCCCCTGAAGATCTCCCTACCTTGTCTTCACCACGCGGGGTATCACCGATCCGTCCAGAAGAGGGTCCGAAGTCTTCATCCTATCCGGGCAGAAGAGGAGATCCGGACCGGCAGACATCGTCATCCAGGCGACATCTTCTATCTTCTTCCATCCGGCGCGGAGCGGGACCATCTTCAAGCAGCCGACGCGGAGCCATCCTTCTTCACCGACGGACTAACTACGAATGAAGGTTCCTTTAAGGGACGTCATCCAAGATGGCGTCCCTCGAATTCTGAATGGCTGATAGGATTCTATCAGCCAATTGGAATTAAGGTAGGAAAAATCTGATTGGCTGATTGAATCAGCCAATCAGATTGAAGTTCAATCCGATTGGCTGATCCAATCAGCCAATCAGATTAAGCTCGCATTCTATTGGCTGTTCCGATCAGCCAATCAGAATTTTCCTACCTTAATTCCGATTGGCTGATAGAATCCTATCAGCCAATCGAAATTCGAGGGACGCCATCTTGGATGATGTCATTTAAAGGAACCGTCATTCGGCGAGTATGCGTTGGTAGAAGAGGATGGATCCGTGTCGGCTGGAAGAAGATGGCTCCGCTCCGCTCCGGATGAAGATTGAAGATGCCGCTTGATAGAAGACTTCAGCCCGATGATGGACCCCTTCAGCCCCCGCTTGGATCAAGACTTCAGCGCGATGATGGACCTCTTCAGCGCCCGCTTGGATGAAAACTTCAGCCGGATGATGGACCTCTTCAGCCCGATGATGGACCTCTTCAGCCCCCGCTTGGGCTTGGATGAAGACTTCGGAGGCTCCTCTGGACGGATCGGTGATACCCGGCGTGGTGAAGATAAGGTAGGGAGATCTTCAGGGGCTTAGTGTTAGGTTTATTTAAGGGGGTAAAAGAAAAGACAGCGCCTCATGGTGCAAGTAGGTTCCAAAAGTGATGAATCACACTGAAATAGTAACAAAAGATGGTAGTATACTCACAAGAATATTGGCACCTTTGTTGAAAGAGGTGCAAACAAGCAGACTGACATTAAAATCAGCAGTCAGTACGCTGGAGCCAAAAAACGATTCAGCTTTCCTAGATGGGCCGCTGTGGACTCTCCTCTGTTCGACAGGGGCAAGATACTCAGGTGTTATGCTGTATGGATAAACAGCAAGCCTAAAAACGATTCAGCTTTCCTGGATGGGCCACTGTGGACTCTCCTCTGTTAGACAGGGGCAAGATACTCAGGTGTTATGCTGTATAGATAAACAGCAGGCAATATTGTATTTGGCAGGCAAATATAAAAAGCAGTAATGCTGAGATACATAAAGTTAAAAACACTTTATTTTACGAGCTTAGGACGCGTTTCTCGGCCGCAAGCTCCTGGCCGTTTCATCAGATAAAATGTATTACACATGTGGTAATTAGACATATTTAAAAAGCCTGCCAATATGTTTGATTGGTCCTGGTCTGACCAATCCCAGAGTAGTACAGTTTTTTAAAGATAACAATGTTTCAACATATGATATATATTTGACAAAGCAAATAAATGACAATGCTAAATGTTATATTTGTGTACGTGTAATAGAAATCCTATGTACCTATACAGTAAAATAGTTGACCTGGTAGGTCCTGAAAACATTGTTAGCGTATTTGCAAAAGTGCAAGTGATAATTTATAAAATTGTAGAAAAGAAAGCTGCACGTTTGTGAAAGACCAAATGGTGATTTAATATCCTCCAGCAGAGTCTGTTTCCTGAGAATAGGTCTGTGGAGTAGTCTATTGGAATCTGTTTAGCAAACAATTGTGGTGATTAGAGATAAAAAGTTGTCTGCAGTCCAAGTGTATATACGGATAACAAACTGTCACTTAGTAAATATCCTATATTTTTCCAATAGTTCCTAAGCCAGTTAAAATGAGTCCTAGGTTAGACAGATAAGTTCCTAAAACATAACAAGTGCTGACTGGTCAGTTAAGAAAACGTTCCAATATTAGATTAGGATAGCTTGAACGTACCTAACAGACTTGATGGCTGTAAGCGCCTCCAGTGCTGTGTGAACGCTTTCACTGCGCAATCAGCTATGGGCACTACACGCCGAGTATTGATTCACTCCTAAGCGTGGCTTCAGCGTCTTCACTGTCAGCGTGTACGTGTCTTCGTCACCTGACTGGAGTGACCAATCCGGATCCTGGAAAAACGTACCAAATTTGAAAAGTTCACTGGTATTCTCAGATAATCCAATTGAGGGTAATTCATAGGTTGTAAATCATTCAGTCTTAAAAATTGTCCTTTTACACGTTGGGGCAAATGATAGTCCCTTACTCAATACTGTTTCTTGTTCTTTATTCAATGTCAATTTACTTAAATTAAAAATCCCACTAGTATTAACTACCTCAACCTTTTTGTTTCCTGTTCTTCTTCTACCTCTTTTTCCTCTAACCTTCGTTTCCCTTTTTGAATCCAATCTCTCTCTACATTCCTTTCCTGTTGTGTTCCCCACGATGTTCCTTCTGTGGGTGTAGTTGGTCCTAAAAAAGGCCTAGTAGTTACTTGATCCTCTCTGACTTCATCTAGTACTAAAAATCTATTTTGTGTAGGTAGTTCTTGCGATTTCAAATGGGACCTGCTGTTATGTGTAAAAGTGTGAGTATTTTGATGTCTCTCAGTGTGAATAGATTCAACTAAACATTTTTTACATAATGATGCCAATATGTCGATCAATCAAGCAGATTTTTTAATACAATGTATTAGTTTTATTCTTAATAATAACTATTTTAATTTTAATGGTGAATACTTTTTACAAAGAAAAGGAACAGCGATGGGTACGAGGTTTGCGCCCAGTTATGCAAACCTCTTCATGGGTAGATTTGAACAAGACCACATTATAAGTAGTGCATGGAGCGCAAACCTCGTACTCATCAAAATAGATGATCTATTTTTAATTTGGAAAGGAGGAGAAGATTTATTAATTCAATTTATGGAAGATATAAATAATAATGGTTGGGGAATTACTTTCACATATGATTTTAATGTTAGGACTATAGATTTTTTAGACTTGACTATTGAGATTGTTGGTAACAAAATTCAGACGAAAACATTTAAAAAAGTGGATACAAACAACTATATACATTATAATAGTAGTCATTATGATCAATGGAAGTTGAATGTCCCTAAAGGACAATTTTTAAGACTGAATGACTTACAACCTATGAATTACCCTCAATTGGATTATCTGAGAATACCAGTGAACTTTTCAAATTTGGTACGTTTTTCCAGGATCCGGATTGGTCACTCCAGTCAGGTGACGAAGACACGTACACGCTGACAGTGAAGACTCTGAAGCCACGCTTAGGAGTGAATCAATACTCGGCGTGTAGTGCCCATAGCTGATTGCGCAGTGAAAGCGTTCACACAGCACTGGAGGCGCTTACAGCCATCAAGTCTGTTAGGTACGTTCAAGCTATCCTAATCTAATATTGGAACGTTTTCTTAACTGACCGGTCAGCACTTGTTATGTTTTAGGAACTTATCTGTCTAACCTAGGACTCATTATAACTGGCTTAGGAACTATTGGAAAAATATAGGATATTTACTAAGTGACAGTTTGTTATCCGTATATACACTTGGGGGCCCATTTATCAAAGGGCTTGCGGACCTGATCCGACACTGCGGATCAGGTCCGCAGGACCTCGCTAAATGCGGAGAGCAATACGCTCTCCGCATTTAACATTGCACCAGCAGCTCACAAGAGCTGCTGGTGCAACGCCGCCCCCTGCTGACTCGCGACCAATCGGCCGCCAGCAGGGGGGTGTCAATCAACCCGATCGTATTCAATCGGGTTGATTTCCGGGGTTTCCTGTCCGCCTGCTCTGAGCAGGCGGACAGGGTTATGGAGACCGCTGCTTCATAAGTTGTGTTTCTGGCGAGTCTGAAGACTCGCCAGAAACACGGCCCTTCAAGCTCCGTACGGAGCTTGATAAATGGGCCTGCTGGACTGCAGACAACTTTTTATCTCTAATCACCACAATTGTTTGCTAAACAGATTCCAATAGACAACTCCACAGACCTATTCTCAGGAAACAGACTCTGCTGGAGGATATTAAATCACCATTTGGTCTTTCACAAACGTAAAGCTGTCTTTTCTACAATTTTATAAATTATCACTTGCACTATTGGGTTTTATTAATACCTTTTCAAGGAGTCAACATATGAGTGATATTATTAGTTGATTAGTTGTATTAGATGTATACTTATTTTGTTTTTGATTTACTATTTGAATGAATGCATTTGCCTTTTTGTATCTGATTAAATATTTTTAATGAATTCTATTTATTATTTATGATTTCCTAGCATTGTTATTAAACGTTTCTATATGATATATTTATCTTGTTATTTTATGTTATTTCGCCATCATAGACTCAGAGTCATAGCCGATTTGAAAAGAGAAAGATTTCTCACACATCTACGGTGGCGAGGCTCTTCACTCAGAATCTAGATTCTAAGTGAAGAACCTTGCTGCCGTCTTTCTCTTATTATGCAGACTTTTGATTCTTACAGGTGGTCACCTAAAAATTCACTCACGGTCCATTGGTAGACGGCGATCTACCTCTTGCCCACCCCTGGTCTACAGAATCACAAGAAGTATACGGATAAGCGGCAGCGCTAAAAAAGCAATTAAAGATCTCACTCTAGATGCTTGAAATATATAGCCTAATATATGGTCTAGGTTATGGTTTAGTACTTATAAACTCATAAGGATCAAATAAAAATAAAATATAAATAATTTATTGATACAGATAACGATAGTTTTGACAAATATATAAAATATATCTGGGTATATAACAATACATATATATATATATATATATATATATATATATATATATATATATATATAAAATGCAGTCAAAGTGTACCTGACAAAGGCTCTCACAAGCTGAAACGCGTAGAGGCACACCCTGATTGGCATCCATTTAAATTCCCAGCACAGCTGGAAGGAAAAGCGGCCTTTTTGGAAACTCCGGTAACGGCTCCACAGAGGGAGAAGATTACCCCTATTGGCCTCTTCTACACCAGGCTATCACCACCACTAATCTCTATGAACACAGAGTAACCTCAACAAAGAATCTACAAATAGTGTGATCACGCAGCTCATCAGAGTTGACTGTAAGCTTGTGGGATACCCCTCTATCAGACCGAACTTGGCCAGTAGTCTTGTTATCCCAGCGTTGAGCCGGAATGATAGAGAATATCCCAGAGCAGAGAAAGTTAGTAAGATGAGGAGATTGGCACTCACCACAGGCAGGACAGTTCCCAGTGGCAAAGGCACTAGAATGGTCAGGCAGGCAGGGTTCAGCAACAAAGAGGCAATCCAGAATAACAGGGGTTAATAAGCAGAGTAGTCAGACAGGCAGGGTTCAGTAGCAAATATCAGTCCAGCAATTCAGGGGTTAAACAGGTAGAGTAGTCAGACAGGTAGGTTCAGCAGCAATATATATCAGTCCAGCAATTCAGGGGTATGGCAGGCTGGGTAGTCAGACAGGCAGGGTTCAAATACAGCAAGGCAAAGACTAAAACAATCTATTACTCCCATGAGTACACAAAGTAATACCTATACTTGGGCAGTGCTAGATCGAGAAGAAGTGATTCAAATAGGTGCAGGACCGGAGAGGAGCGTGCAGCGATGACATCAGCGCCGCACGCCTCCAGACCCAACACAGCCCCTGGCAATGAGCAGGGAAGGAGATGGCGTGCCCCTAGCTATGGCTAGAGTGGCGCGGCATGACACTGACAAGCTGACACACTAGACTTTTAAAAAAGAGGATATCGCTAGCACATAGCGACACAAGGTAACCCTTATCCACTACTAAATCACGGACCAAGAAGATCACAAAACAACAATATTGGAGATATTTTTTTCACATATCCACTTAGACTTATATTACACAGGAACTACGTGATTTCACGAGTGTAAGACCAGCACTCCTTTTTTATTCAACAGCCGGATGGGCTTATTAAACACATTTTTTACTTAAACACATTTTTTACTTACTAGATATATTTTTTACCACTTGGTTCCAATATCTATAATAGTTACACTTTGACTGCATTTTATATATATGTATTGTTATATATCCGGATATATTTTATATATTTATCAAAACTATCGTTGTGTATTAATAAATTATTTATATTTTATTTTGAGTTGATAGTTGTGATCACAGGTGTATTCACTTTTGTTGCATTGAGTTCCTACTGTGGGAGGCTGTATTTTTAAAATAGTAAATCTAAACTGTTTTTAATTTTACATAAGAGCAAATACGTTACTGCTCAGAAGAAATGCAATTACTATAAGGTTATACAATTTTGAATCATTTGATAATTATCTGAGGTGTACTCATTTCTGTGTGTGTGTGTCTATATATATATATTTGTGGGTGATAGTGTGAGAGACAGAGAGACAGAGTAAGAGAGAGTGAGACCAATTGGGTAGGAGAGACAGAGGCCTATTTATCAAGCCGTCAACCGCAAATACGTTGGAATTCCACAGCATACTTGTGGGGAGCTTGATTCCCCTTATTTATTAAAGCCTGGAGGCGGCGGATGCCATAGGAATCAATGGGAGTCGGAAAGCAGCGAATGTTCGCTGCTGCCCGATATCCCATTGATTTCTATGGTAAAATAAAAGTTATGTTTACACCTAACACCCTAACATGTACCCCAAGTCTAAACACCCCTAATCTGCCGCCCCCTACACTGCCGCCAACTACATTATACTTATTAACCCCTAATCTGCCGCCCCTACATCGCCGCCACCTACATTATTGTTACAGTTGCCTCCAGGCTGGCTGGAAGTTGGACCGTAGAAAAGGATGCTCCTAGCGCTCACCAAAGGAGCAGCAGCACCGTAGACACTATAACTACTGCGTAGCCACCATACGTAATGCAGACTCTACGAACCACCGCTGCTGGGCTGGTATCTCGCCGTCTGCTCTGCGCCCTGGACCTACGACCAGGCTCCAGTAGTTGAACCTCTTCCTTCTGTAGCAATCCCTGTAGCTAAGGGAGTATGAAGAGCATAGCAATCCCTGTAGTGATATAGCTGTCCCCTACAAACATGAGTCAAAGCTGCAAGTTAGAGGGTCAAAATAGGTCTGAAGTGCTGGAGCACACAGCCTGCTTTTTATTGAGGTTACATGCAAACAGGACACTCTCAGGGGGAGGCATAAAATCCCCCATCACACATTTGATATTAGATAGAGAGACACTCCCTTTGACAGGCCACAACATTTACTTCAGCAGATAACATTACACACAATAAAACAATGCAGTCCACCTTATCACTAGCAGTCTGATTAGACAATGGTAAGGTTTATCACTAAACCTAATTAGAGCTGATCCCAGCAAACTTGTATTTAGAATTGAACAAAATTAACTCTTAATGGCACACAATGAAACTGAACCAAGTGGGAGAAAGCCAGGGACAAGTCATTTCACAGGTCTGGGGACATAGTCTTAAAGGGGCATTGTTCACCAAAGTCACAATATGTCCCCAGACGGTTCTTAAAGGGCCATACACACCCAATAAAAGTTAATATGCTTTCAAGGGCACAATCTTCCAGGGGCCATAGTCATGAGGAAGGAGGCTGGCAAATAGGCTTCTCCAAAATCCAGGGAAGCAGGGCAATTTTCCATTTAAAGGGCCAGTTACAAATAGCAGTTTGTAACAATTATATTTATTAACCCCTAATCTGCCGCCCCTACACCGCCGCCACTTACATTATACTTATTAACCCCTAATCTGCCGCCCCTACACCACCGCTACCTACATTATATTTATTAACCCCTAATCTGCCGCCCTCTACACCGCCGCCACTTACATTATACTTATTAACCCCTAATCTGCCGTCCCCTACACCGCCGCCACCTACATTATATTTATTAACCCCTAATCTGCCGCCCCCTACACCGCCACCACCTACATTATACATATTAACCCCTAACCTGCCGTCCCGACACCGCCGCCACCTACATAAAAGTATTAACCCCTATCCTGCTGCTCCCGGAGCCCACCGCAACTAAATAAAGTTATTGACCCCTAAACCCCTGGCCTCCCACATCAGTACCACTTACTAAACCTATTAACCCCTAAACCTAACAACCCGCTAACTTTACATTAAATATTAACTCATCCCTATCTTATAATAAATTTAAACTTACCTTTAGATTTAAATTAAAATATATTAAACTAATAATTAATCTACCCTAACTGTTATACTAAAATTACATTAAACTACAAATTAAATTAAATATATTATATAGTTAAAAACCTAACCCTACTCAAATAATTTAAATCTACTATTAAAAATTCCAAAGTTACAAAAAACTAACAACTAAGTTACACAAAATAACAAACACTAACGGCTAGATTACAAGTTTTGCGTTAAGCTGAAAAAGCAGCATTAACAGGTCCTAACGCTGCTTTTTCACTACCGCTGCTATTACGAGTCTTGCAGGTTTAGGGGCACCGCACACTTCTTTGGCCTTACCGCAAAACGACTTACGTAAACTTTTTAAACCCTTTTTTCTATGGGACTTCCATAGCGCCGGTATTACAAGTCTGTCCTGGGAACACCCATAAACTACCTATTAACCCCTAAACCGAGGCCCTCCCGCATCGCAAACACTATAATAAAAATTTTAACCCCTAATCTGCCGCTCCGGACATCGCCGCCACTATAATAAACATATTACCCCTAAACCGCCGCACTTCCGCCTCGCAAACACTAGTTAAATATTATTAACGCTAATCTGCCGCCCCTAACATCGCCGCCACCTACATTATACTTATTAACCCCTAATCTGCTGTCCCCAACGTCGCCGTCACTATATTAAATGTATTAACCCCTAAATCTAAGTCTAACCCTAACACCCCCTAACTTAAATATAATTTAAATAAATCTAAAGAAAATTACTATAATTAACTAAATTATTCCTATTTAAAACTAAATACTTACCTATAAAATAAACCCTAAGATAGCTACAATATAACTAATAGTTACATTGTATCTAGCTTAGGGTTTATTTTTATTTTACAGGCAACTTTGTATTTATTTTAACTAGGTAGAATAGTTATTAAATAGTTATTAACTATTTACTAACTACCTAGCTAAAATAAATACAAAATTGACCTGTAAAATAAAACCTAACCTAAGTTACAATAACACCTAACACTACTCTACAATTAAATAAATTAACCAAATTAAATACAATTAAATAAATTAACTAAATTAAAAACAATTAAATAAATTAAATTAAATTAGCTAAATTACACAAAAAACAAACACTAAATTACAGAAAATAAAAAACAAATTACTGATCTTTAAACTAATTACACCTAATCTAATAGCCCTATCAAAATAAAAAAGCCCCCCAAAATAACCCCACCCCCAGCTTAAACTAAACTATCAATAGCCCTTAACCCCTTAAGGACAAGGCCATTTTTCAATTTCTTTCCCTTAAAGACCAGGGCTATTTTTACATTTCTGCGGTGTTTGTGTTTAGCTGTAATTTTCCTCTTACTCATTTACTGTACCCACACATATTATATACCGTTTTTCTCGCCATTAAATGGACTTTCTAAATATATTATTTTCATCATATCTTATAATTTACTATAAAAAATAAAAAAATATGATGAAAAAATGGAAAAAAAAACACTTTTTCTAACTTTGACCCCCAAAATCTGTTACACATCTACAACCACCAAAAAACACCCATGCTAAATAGTTTCTACATTTTGTCCTGAGTTTAGAAATTCCCAATGTTTACATGTTCTTTGCTTTTTTTGCAAGTTATAGGGCAATAAATACAAGTAGCACTTTGCTATTTCCAAACCACTTTTGTTCAAAATTAGCGCTAGTTACATTGGGAAACTGATATCTTTCAGGAATCCCTGAATATTCCTTGACATATATTTATTTTTTTAGAAGACATCCCAAAGTATTGATCAAAGCCCATTATGGTATTTTTCATGCTACCATTTCACCGCCAAATGCGATCAAATAAAAAAAATTGTTCACTTTTTCACAATTTTTTTTACAAACTCACGGAAATTATTTACAAACAACTTGTGCAATTATGGCATAAATGGTTGTAAATGCTTCTCTGGGATCCCCTTTGTTCAGAAATAGCAGACTTATATGGCTTTGGCGTTGCTTTTTGGTAATTAGAAGGCCGCTGAATGCCACTGCGCATCACACGTGTATTATGCCCAGCAGTGAAGGGGTTAATTAGGGAGCTTATAGGGTTAATTTTAGCTTTAATGTAGTGTAGTAGACAACCCCAAGTATTGATGTAGGCCCATCTTGGTATATTTCATGCTACCATTTCACCGCCAAATGCGATCAAATAAAAAAAAACGTAAAATTTTTCATAATTTTAGGTTTCTCACTGAAATTATTTACAAACAAATTTTGCAAGTATGGCATAAATGGTTGTAAATGCTTCTCTGCGATCACTTTTTCACAATTTTTTTTACAAACTCACTGAAATTATTTACAAACAACTTGTGCAATTATGGCATAAATGGTTGTAAATGCTTCTCTGTGATCCCCTTTGTTCAGAAATAGCAGACTTATATGGCTTTGGCGTTGTTTTTTGGTAATTAGAAGGCTACTAAATGCCGCTGCACACCACACGTGTATTATGCCCAGCAGTGAAAGGGTTAATTAGGGAGCTTGAAGCTCTTACCTGACACATCACACCCCTGATCCCTTCCAAACAGCTCTCTTCCCTCCCCACCCCGCAATTGTCCCCGCCATCTTAAGTACTGGCAGAAAGTCTGCCAGTACTAAAAAAAAAGGTATATTTTATTCCCAAAATATTTTATAGCATATTTACATATGCTGCTGTGTAGGATCCCCCTTAGCCCCCAACCTCCCTGATCCCCCCAAAACAGCTCTCAAACCCTCCCCCTCTACCTTACTGGGAGCCATCTTGGGTACTAGCAGCTGTCTGCCAGTACCCAGTTTAGAATAAAATACATTTTTTTTTATATTTTTATTTAATTATTATATATTTTTTCTGTAGTGTAGCTTCCCCCCCCCATAGATCAACCCCCACCCCCTCCCAGATCCCTTAGATCGTTTTCTGATACTTTACTTTCTGTAGTGTAGCGGTTCCCACCCGCTCCCTCCCCGTGCACGCGCCCGCCCGCCGCCCCCGTCATGCACGCACGCGCCCGTGCGCGCCCCCGACAACCCCGCCTCCGATCCCGCCCCCTCACTTTTCTTGATTTCATTGATGGCTGCCCACCCGCCTCCCACGTCAGCTCCCACCCACCAACGAATGCGGTCATTGATGACCGATGCAGAGAGGGCCACAGAGTGGCTCTCTCTGCATCGGATGGGGGTAAAATGTTATTGAAGGATGCCTTGATATCGAGGCATCACTGCAATAACCGGAAAGCAGCTGGACGCGAACAGGGTACGTCGCTGGTCTTTAAAGACCAGCTTGTGCAAGACGTACCCTGTACGACGCATGTCATTAAGGGGTTAAAAGGGCCTTTTGCGGGGCATTGCCCCAAAGTAATTGGCTCTTTTACCTGTAAAAACAAAATACAAACAACCCCCCAACAGTAAAACCCACCACCCACACAACCAACCCCCAAATAAAAGCCTAACTAAAAAAAACTAAGTTTCCCTTTGCCTTGAAAAGGGCATTTGTATGGGCATTGCCCTTAAAAGGGCATTTAACTCTATTGCAGCCCAAAGCCCTAACCTAAAAAATAAACCCACCCAATACACCATTAAAAAAACCTAACACTAACCCCCTGAAGATCGACTTACTGTTCTGAAGACCGGACATCCATCCTCAAGGAAGCGGCAGAAGTCTTCATCCAACCGGGCCGAAGTCCTCAACGAAGCCAGAAGACGTCTTAATCCAAGCCGGGCGAAGTGGTCCTCCAGACGGCATCTTCTATCTTCATCCATCCGATGCGGAGCGGCTCCATCTTCAAGGCATCCGACGCGGAGCATCCTCTTCATCCGGAGTCTTCTTACTGAATGAAGGTTCCTTTAAATGATGTCATCCAAGATGGCGTCCCTTAGATTCCGATTGGCTGATAGAATTCTATCAGCCAATCGGAATTAAGGTAGAAAAAATCCTATTGGCTGATGCAATCAGCCAATAAGATTGAAGTTCAATCCTATTGGCTGATCCAATCAGCCAATAGGATTGAGCTTGCATTCTATTGGTTGATTAGAACAGCCAATAGAATGCATGCTCAATCCTATTGGCTGATTGGATCAGCCAGTAGGATTGAAGTTCAATCCTATTGGCTTATCCAATCAGCCAATAGGATTGAGCTTGCATTCTATTGGCTGATTGGAACAGCCAATAGGATTTTTTCAACCTTAATTCCGAAATCGGAATCTAATGGACGCCATCTTGGATGACGTAATTTAAAGGAACATTCATTCAGAAGAAGACGGCGAACGAAGAGGATGCTCCGCGTCGGATGTTTTGAAGAAGGAGCTGCTCGACGCCGGATGGTTGAAGATAGAAGATGCCATCTGGATGAAGACTTCTGCCCGGTTGGATGAAGATGTCGGGCTGCTTGGATGAAGACTTCTTTGAGGATGGATGTCGGCTCTTCAGAAACTGTAAGTGCATCTTAGGGGGATAGTGTTAGGCTTTTTTAAGGGTTTATTGGGTGGGTTTTAATTTTAGATTAGGGTTTGGGCTTTTTGAAAAAGAGCTAAATGCCCTTTAATATTTTTATTTTCGGGGGGCTTTTTTATTTTCATAGGGCTCTTAGATTAGGTGTAATTAGTTTAAATCTTTGATGATTTATTTGTTATTTTGTGTAACTTAGTTGTTAGTTTTTTGTAACTTTGTAATTTTTAAATAGATTTAAATTTTAGTAGATTTAAATTATTTGATTAGGGTTAGGTTTTTAACTATATAATAGATTTAATTTAATTTGTAGTTTAATGTCATTTTAGTAGTTAGGGTAGATTATTTATTAGTTGAATATAGTTTAAAGGGACAGTCAACACCAGAATTTTTGTTGTTTAAAAAGAAAGATAATCCCTTTATTACCCATTCCCCAGTTTTGCATAAGTTATAATAATACACGTTTTACCTCTGTAATTATCTTGTATCTAAGCTTCTGCTGACTGCCCCCTTATTTCAGTTCTTTTGACAGACATGCAGTTTAGCCAATCAGTGCTCACTCCTAGGTCACTTTACGTGCATGAGCTCAATGTCTAGTGGTCAAAATGTATTCAGATTAGAGGCAGTCTTCAAGGTCTAAGAAATTAGCATATGAACCTCCTAGGTTTAGCTTTCAACTAAGAATATCAAGAGAACAAAGCAAAATTGGTGATAAAAGTAAATTGGGAAGTTGTTTAAAATTGCATGCCCTATTTAAATCATGAAAAAAAAATTTGGACTTGACTGTCCCTTTAATGTAATTTTAGTATAATAGTTAAGGTAGATTAATTATTAGTTTAATATAGTTTAATGTAATTTTAGTATAATAGTTAAGGTAGATTAATTATTAGTTTAATATAGTTTAATGTAATTTCAGTATAATAGATAGGGTAGATTAATTATTAGTTTAATATAGTTTAATTTATTTTTAGTACAATAGATAGGGTAGATTAATTAATAGTTTAATATAGTTTAATTTAAATCTAAAGGTAAGTTTTAATTTATTATAAGATAGGGATGAGTTAATATTTAATATAAAATTAGCGGGTTGTTAGGTTTAGGGGTTAATAGGTTAATTTAGTTTATGGCGATGTAAGGGGTTGGGGGTTTAGAGCTTAATAAGTTTAGTAAGTGGTAGTGATGTGGGAGGCCAGAGGTTTAGGGGTTAATACATTTAGTAAGTTGCGGCGGGGTCCGGGAGCGATGGAATAGGGGTTAATAACTTTATTTAGTTGCAGCGGGGTCCGGGAGCAGCGGGATAGTGGTTAATAACTTTATTTAGTTGCGGTGGGCTCCGGGAGCGGCGACATAGGGGTTAAACACTTTAGTATAGTGGCGGTGTTTAGTTACAGTATATAAAGCTGTGAAAAAGGCGAATAGCAGCGAGATCGATGACTGTTAGTTAACAACAGTCCGCTGCTCATCGCCCCGTACTTGGTGCGTGGCTTTTTTACAGCTTTTTTGTTAAATATGGAGAGCTTATTCAGGTCCGCGGCCGCAATGTTAGGCGATGTCAGGCGAGCGTATTGGTGCTGTCGAATGCAAGTAAGATAAGTTGATAAGTAGGCCTCACAGAGTGAAAGTAAGAACGTGTCTGAGTGAGAGAGAGTGTGTTTGAGAGAAAGAGAGAGAAATAGAAATAGATAGAGAGAGAGAGAAAAAAAAAAGAAAGAAAAAGATAGAGAAAGAGAATGAGAGAGAAAGAGAGGGAAAGAGAAAAATAAAGATAGAGAGATAGATAGAGATAGATAGATAGATAGATAGATAGATAGATAGATAGATAGAGAGGGAGAAAGAGAGAGAGAGAGAAAAATAAATAAAAAGATAGAGAAAGAGAACTAGAGAGAAAGAGAGGGAGAGAGAAAAATAAAGATAGCGAGAGAGAGAAAGAAAGAAAAAGATAGAGAAAGAGAACAAGAGAGAAAGAGAGGGAGAGAGAAAAAAAAGAGAGAGAGAGAAAAAGAGAAAAAGAAAGAAAATGAGAAAGAGAACGAGAGAGAAAGAGAGGGAGAGAGAAAAATAAAGATAGAGAAAGAGAACGAGAGAGAAAGAGAGGGAGAGAGAAAAATAAAGATAGAGAGAGAGAGAGAGAGAGAGAGAGAGAGAGAGAGAGAGAAAGAAAGAAAGAAAGAAAGAAAGAAAGAAAGAAAGAAAGAAAGAAAAAGATAGAGATAGAGAGAAAGAGAGAGATAGAGATAGATAGATAAATAGCTAGAGAGAGAGAGAGGGAGAAAGAGAGCGAGAGAGAGAGAGAGAAAGAAATAAAAAGAGAGAGAAAGAGAGGGAGAGAGAGAACGAGAGAGAAAGAGAGGGAGAGAGAAAAATAAAGATAGAGAGAGAGAGAGAAAGAGAAAAGGAAAGAAAAAAAAGAGAGAGAAAGAGAACGAGAGAGAAAGAGAGGGAGAGAGAAAATAAAGATAGAGAGAGAGAGAGAGAGAGATATAGATATACAGTATACTGTATATCCTTAAGAGTATGTAAGTACTAAACCATAACCTAGACCATATATTAGGTTCTATATTTCATGCATCTATAGTGAGATCTTTAATTGCTTCTTTAGCGCTGCCCCTTATCCGTGTACTTCTTATCTCTAGAGGAGGTAATGTCATCTCTATGTTCTCTTATACGATCTTTTGTCTGCCTTTTTGTTTTTCCGACATAAGAGCAATAGAGAAGGAATAGAGCAGTAGAGAAGGTATAGAGCAATAGAGAAGTTATAGAGCAATAGAGAAGGTATAGAGCAATAGAGAAGGTATAGAGCAATAGAGAAGGCATAGAGCAATAGAGAAGGCATAGAGCAATAGAGAAGGAATAGAGAAGGTATAGAGCAATAGAGAAGGTATAGAGCAATAGAGAAGGTATAGAGCAATAGAGAAGTTATAGAGCAATAGAGAAGTTATAGAGCAATAGAGAAGTTATAGAGCAATAGAGAAAGTATAGAGCAATAGAGAAGGTATAGAGCAATAGAGAAGTTATAGAGCAATAGAGAAGGTATAGAGGAATAGAGAAGGTATAGAGCAATAGAGAAGGTATAGAGCAATAGAGAAGTTATAGAGCAATAGAGAAGGTATAGAGCAATAGAGAAGATATACTACCCAAAAAGATTCACAATTAGTGAAGTGCTTTATCTGATAAGTTTTCTCACCTGTACTGAAAACTTTAGTCCTTACTATGAAGGGGCATTAAACACATTTGCCACATGGAGAGTTAGCCACTACTTTATGTGAGCTCCACCAGTTGCCCATATAAGGGGATCTAACATAACTGCTTGTTACTAGGACATCTTCTCGTTGTCATAAGTGGGGTTATACCCACTACTTCTTTCACCCCTTCATTTGAAGTATATAGTGCCAGTTCTTTTTAAAAATGGATCTCATAGTTTGCCATTGACAATTAAAGTTAGTGATATATCTAATTGGTTGTCTTTCGCTATCTGTATCTCTTTTTTTGTCATATAGAAGTTTGTCTCTTTGTGTATTTCTAGCCCTTGTCTCTTTTTATATATTTTTTTGAATAACCCCTTCTCAGGAATCTATTCTGCATCGGATCTGCATGTTCATCAAATTTCTTATGAACTAAACAGTTCCTTCTGAGTCTGAGGAACTGTCCATTTGGTACCCCCTTCTTCACACTTTCTAGGTCTGCACTAGAGGCATCTAGAATACTATTCTTTCTAGAGTTTTCTGTAACTAAATCTGTACCTTGTTTTTTAATCTTAATATCCAAAAAATTCAGTTCAACCTCACTTATTTCGGATGTTAAAAAGATATTTCTTTCATTTGTGTTTAGTTTTAAAATGAAATCCTTTAGAATATCCACTGGGCCATCCTATAGTATCAGGATATTGTCCACGTAATGAACCCATAGGTGTACATATTTCTTCACAATATCTCCATGTCTGTGAAAAACATCAGTCATTTCCCATGCACCCAAATGCAGGCATGCATATGTGGGGGCGCAAACCGCCCCATTGCAGTTCCCTTCAATTGTTGGTATATTTGATTGTCAAACATAAAGACATTATGGGTCAGAACAAATTGTAATAAACTGATAACGAATTCTGTATATTTTTTATACTGTTCACCTCTTGACTCTAGAAAGTGCCTAGCTGCTTCTATCCCTGTATTATGGGGAATTGATGCATACAGACTTTCTACATCGAGTGACACCAGAATCGTAGTGATTGAGATTGTCAGGCCATCCAACTTTCTCAGAAGATCTAAAGTATCTTTTACATAGGAAGGCAAAGTAAGTAAGAATGGTCTCAAAAATATATCAATATAGTTTCCAATTCCATGAGACTATCTATCCCTGAGACTATGGGACGTCCCAGTGGATTTTTACTACTTTTGTGCAGTTTAGGTATTGTGTAGAACACTGGAGTCACCGGATGTTCTGGGTACATAAACTTTAATTCTTTGAATGTAATCAGCCCCTCTATTTTAGCATCATTCAAGATTTTAAAGCGTTCTGATTGTGCTTTTTTTAGTCGGATTGAAAGGTAGTTTGGCATATTTATCATTAAGCTGGTGTTTCACCTCTTTTACATATTGTTTTTCGTCCATTAGGACAAGGTTTGCACCTTTATCCTCCGGCTTAATGATAATGTTTTTTCCATTATCAAATCTCTCAGAGCTACCCGCTCTTTATGTGTTAAATTGTCATTGACCATCCTGTTGTCATATATTTTGTCAATGTCTTTTTCTACTGCTTTTACAAAGTAGTTTACTGCGGGGACCAAAGACAGGTGAGGCATATAGGATGATTTAGGTTTTAAATTTGTGCTGGGGGGGGGGGGTTATAGATGTATCTGAATATGTTGCTATCATGTCAGAGTTAACAATCTGAGTTTTTTCCTCCTAGAAGGGTGATTAGGTCACTTAGGGCTTCATTATCATTGTCCCCTAGATCCTTTTTACAGGCTATATTTCCCGTTTTATTTCTCACCATTTGTGATAGGACTATTTTTATGCTGAACAGATTAAGGTCCTTTAGGACTTAGACTTTCTCTAATTTCGCTGTTGGGCTTAAGAAGGCTTATGTGAGCTAGATTTAGTTGGACAGGTTCACAATTTGTAGGTCATCCTTATCCATTTTATGATCTCCTAAAATCTCACTCTCTCTGGCTCTCTTTTTCTGTCTCTCTATGGGGCCCATTTATCAAGCTCCGTACGGAACTTGTGTGCCCGTGTTTCTGGCGAGTCTTGAGACTCGCCAGAAACACAAGTTGTGAAGCAGCGGTCTAAAGACCGCTGCTCCATAACCTGTCCGCCTGCTCTGAGCAGGCGGACAGACATCGCCGGAATTCAACCCGATCGAGTACGATCGGGTTGATTGACACCCCCCTGCTGGCGGCCGATTGGGCGTGAGTCTGCAGGGGGCGGCGTTGCACCAGCAGCTCTTGTGAGCTTCTGGTGCAATGCTGAATACGGAGAGCGTATTGCTCTCCGCATTCAGTGAGGTCTGGCGGACCTGATCCGCACTGTTGGATCAGGTCCGCCAGACTTTGATCAATTGATCAAATTTGATTAATTGTATATCTCTCTCTCTCTGGTTATGTATATCTCTCACTCTCTCTGTCTCTCTCAGGCTCTGTATCTCTCTCTCTCTCTGGTTATGTATATCTCTAAGCTCTCACTCTCTCAGGCTCTGTATACCTCTCTCTCACTCTCTCTGTCTCTCTCATGCTCTGTATCTCTCCCCCTCTCTGGTTATGTATATCTCTAAGCTCTCACTCTCTCAGGCTCTGTATATCTCTCTCTCACTCTCTCTGTCTCTCTCATGCTCTGTATATCTCTCACTCTCTCTGTCTCTCTCAGGCTCTGTATCTCTCTCTCTCTCTGGTTATGTATATCTCTAAGCTCTCACTCTCTCAGGCTCTGTATATCTCTCTCTCACTCTCTCTGTCTCTCTCATGCTCTGTATATCTCTCACTCTCTCTGGCTCTCTCATGCTCTGTATATCTCTTACTCTCTCTGGCTCTATCTGTCTCTCTCAGGCCCTGTATATCTCTCACTCTCTTTGTCGCTCTCTGGTTATGTATATCTCTCACTCTCTTTGTCGCTCTCTGGTTATGTATATCTCTCACTCTCTCTGGCTCTCTCTATCTTTCTCAGGCTCTGTATATCTCTCTCTCTCTGGTTATGTATAGCTCTCACTCTCTCTGTCTCTCTCAGGCTCTGTATATCTCTCACTCTCTCTGTCTCTCTCTGGTTGTGTATATCTCTCTTTGTCTCTCTCTGGTTGTGTATATCTCTCTTTGTCTCTCTCTGGTTGTGTATATCTCTCTTTGTCTCTCTCAGGCTCTGTATATCTCTCTTTGTCTCTCTCTGGTTGTGTATATCTCTCTTTGTCTCTCTCTGGTTGTGTATATCTCTCTTTGTCTCTCTCTGGTTGTGTATATCTCTCTTTGTCTCTCTCTGGTTGTGTATATCTCTCTTTGTCTCTCTCTGGTTGTGTATATCTCTCTTTGTCTCTCTCTGGCTGTGTATCTCTCTCTCTCTCTCTCTCTGGCTGTGTATCTCTCTCTCTCTCTCTCTCTGGCTGTGTATATCTCTCTTTGTCTCTCTCTGGTTGTGTATATCTCTCTTTGTCTCTCTCTGGTTGTGTATATCTCTCTTTGTCTCTCTCTGGTTGTGTATATCTCTCTTTGTCTCTCTCTGGTTGTGTATATCTCTCTTTGTCTCACTCTGGTTGTGTATATCTCTCTTTGTCTCTCTCTGGTTGTGCATATCTCTCTTTGTCTCACTCTGGTTGTGCATATCTCTCTTTGTCTCTCTCTGGTTGTGTATATCTCTCTTTGTCTCTCTCTGGTTGTGCATATCTCTCTTTGTCTCTCTCTGGTTGTGCATATCTCTCTTTGTCTCTCTCTGGTTGTGTATATCTCTCTTTGTCTCTCTCTGGCTGTGTATATCTCTCTTTGTCTCTCTCTGGCTGTGTATATCTCTCTTTGTCTCATTCTGGCTGTGTATATCTCTCTTTGTCTCTCTCTGGTTGTGTATATCTCTCTTTGTCTCTGTAATGATAGTTAATTCTGATGGATCTGTTTTTGCAGAAAAATACAAAGAAACATTATTGAGAGAAATCTATTCATGAAATAAGTAGTAGTTTGTAGCTTAAATCAATCTCTGAAATATTACAGAATAATTCAGTTCTAGAATCAAGCAGTTAATATATAAACAGTGTTGGTAAGAGTTAGAAGTATTTGTGAAACTTAAACACTTAAGGCCACACACTAGTTAATTGCAACAATTGTTACAGATGGTACTAAAAGTAGTTTCTAAGAACTAACAGGCTAAGCAACAGAATACATGTGATATTATAGGAAACCACATATGCATATATATTAATCTCCTTAGAATAACACACAGAGCACAAATTATAATCCTTAGGAGTATTTCAATACTTGATAGGAAAACTGATTCTGTAAGACCGGTACTTACGTTTTGATTAAGATTTATTTAGCAAAGAAACTTGTCCGGATCCAGGAGGTAAGACACAGACTGAAAGCTGTGAGACAGCACAGCTGATTGTTGCAGAAATTAGCTGTGTGAGTGCTGGAAAGCAAGGGGTCGATCCGATAAAAATCGTCGCCCGCAAAAGCCGGCGACGCCAATAATTGCGCGGATTTGGTATCCTATATACGGCGTAAGCTAGAAGTTACGCGCGTATATTTCTGCCGTCGCCCGCAGTTTTTTGGGCCATAGGCAGGTATACCAAACCCGGGCAGTTTGGTATCCAATATGCAGCGTAAGGACTTATGTGGCGAAAATGGAGAAAACTTACTCCATTTTCACCTCGCCACAAAAAGCAGCCGTAAGAAGCCTTACGCTGACTATTGGAGCCCCGTAACTTCCTAAACTGGCTGCTAAAATAAACCTAACACCTAACGCATGCGCAATGTCTATCTCCCTGTCAACCGCGATCTGCTAAAATAAACCTAACACCTAACGCATGCGCAATGTCTATCTCCCTGTCAACCTCGATCCCCCCCCCCGAAATCCCTAATAAAGTTATTACCGCCTAAAACGCCGCTCCCGGACCCCGCCGCCATCTACATAAACTAACCCCCTACTGTGAGCCTCTAAAACCGCCGCCATCTACCTTATCTATCCCCTAATCTGACCCCTTACACCGCCGCCACCTATATAAAAATTATTAACCCCTAATGTAAGCCCCTTACACCGCCGCCATCTCTATTAAAATGATGCCAGCTATATTATCTATATTAACCCTAAGTATATTATAGTTAATATAGGTATTACATTATATATATTAACTATATTAACCCTAATTATATTAGGGTTAATATAGTTAATATAGTTACTATAGTATTTATATTAACTATATTAACTCTATCTAACCCTAACTAAATTTATATTAAATTAATCTAATTCATTTATAAACTAAAATATTCCTATTTAAATCTAAATACTTACCTATAAAATAAACCCTAAGATAGCTACAATATAATTAATAATTACATTGTAGCTATGTTAGGGTTAATATTTATTTTACAGGTAAATTGTTAATTATTTTAACTAGGTATAATAGATATTAAATAGTTATTAACTATTTAATATCTACCTAGTTAAAATAATTACCCAATTACCTGTAAAATAAATCCTAACCTAAGTTACAAATACACCTACACTATCAATAAATTTAATAAACTACTAACATCTATCTAAAAATACAATTAAATTAACTAAACTAAATTACAAAAAAAAACAAACACTAAATTACAAAAAAATAAAAAAAGATTACAAGATATTTAAGCTAATTACACCTATTCTAAGCCCCCAAATAAAATAATAAACCCCCAAAATAAAAAAAATTCCCTGCCCTATTCTAAATTCAACAAATTTCAAAGCTCTTTACCTTACCAGCCCTTAAAAGGGCCTTTTGTGGGGCATGCCCCAAAGAATTCAGCTCTTTTGCATACAAGAAATACAATACCCCCCCCCCCCCATTACAACCCACCACCCACATACCCCTATTCTAAACCCACCCAAACCCCCCTTAAAAAAGCCTAACACTACCCCCCTGAAGATCTCCCTACCTTGTCTTCACCACACCGGGCCGAACTCCTGATCCGATCCGGGCGATGTCTTCCTCCAAGCGGCAAAGAAGAATTCTTCCTCCGGCGATGTCTTCCTCCAAGCGGCAAAGAAGAATTCTTCCTCCGGCGACGTCTTCCTCCAAGCGGCAGCAAAGTCTTCATTCTTCCGGCGGCATCTTCAATCTTCTTTCTTCGCTCCGCCGCCGCGGAGCATCCATCCCGGCCGACTGCTGAACTTGGAATGATGTACCTTTAAATGACGTCATCCAAGATGGCGTCCGCCGAATTCCGATTGGCTGATAGGATTCTATCAGCCAATCGGAATTAAGTTAAAAAAATCTGATTGGCTGATTGAATCAGCCAATCAGATTCAAGTTCAATCCGATTGGCTGATCCAATCAGCCAATCAGATTGTGCTCGCATTCTATTGGCTGATCGGAACAGCCAATAGAATGCGAGCTCAATCTGATTGGCTGATTGGATCAGCCAATCGGATTGAACTTGAATCTGATTGGCTGATTCAATCAGCCAATCAGATTTTTTTAACTTAATTCCGATTGGCTGATAGAATCCTATCAGCCAATCGGAATTCGGCGGACGCCATCTTGGATGACGTCATTTAAAGGTACATCATTCCAAGTTCAGCAGTCGGCCGGGATGGATGCTCCGCGGCGGCGGAGCGAAGAAAGAAGATTGAAGATGCCGCCGGAAGAATGAAGACTTTGCTGCCGCTTGGAGGAAGACGTCGCCGGAGGAAGAATTCTTCTTTGCCGCTTGGAGGAAGACATCGCCCGGATCGGATCAGGAGTTCGGCCCGGTGTGGTGAAGACAAGGTAGGGAGATCTTCAGGGGGGTAGTGTTAGGCTTTTTTAAGGGGGGTTTGGGTGGGTTTAGAATAGGGGTATGTGGGTGGTGGGTTGTAATGGGGGGGGGGGTATTGTATTTCTTGTATGCAAAAGAGCTGAATTCTTTGGGGCATGCCCCACAAAAGGCCCTTTTAAGGGCTGGTAAGGTAAAGAGCTTTGAAATTTGTTGAATTTAGAATAGGGCAGGGAATTTTTTTTATTTTGGGGGTTTATTATTTTATTAGGGGGCTTAGAATAGGTGTAATTAGCTTAAATATCTTGTAATCTTTTTTTTATTTTTTGTAATTTAGTGTTTGTTTTTTTTTGTAATTTAGTTTAGTTAATTTAATTGTATTTTTAGATAGATGTTAGTAGTTTATTAAATTTATTGATAGTGTAGGTGTATTTGTAACTTAGGTTAGGATTTATTTTACAGGTAATTGGGTAATTATTTTAACTAGGTAGATATTAAATAGTTAATAACTATTTAATATCTATTATACCTAGTTAAAATAATTAACAATTTACCTGTAAAATAAATATTAACCCTAACATAGCTACAATGTAATTATTAATTATATTGTAGCTATCTTATGGTTTATTTTATAGGTAAGTATTTAGATTTAAATAGGAATATTTTAGTTTATAAATGAATTAGATTAATTTAATATAAATTTAGTTAGGGTTAGATAGAGTTAATATAGTTAATATAAATACTATAGTAACTATATTAACTATATTAACCCTAATATAATTAGGGTTAATATAGTTAATATATATAATGTAATACCTATATTAACTATAATATACTTAGGGTTAATATAGATAATATAGCTGGCGGCAGGGTAGGTAGATTGAATTAGGGGTTAATCATTTTAATAGAGATGGCGGCGGTGTAAGGGGCTTAGATTAGGGGTTAATAATTTTAATATAGATGGCGGCGGTGTTAAGGGCTCACTTTAGGGGGTTATAGATATAATATAGCTGGCGGCGGGGTACGGGAGCGGCGGTTTAGGGGTTAATAACTTTATTAGGTTGCGGCGGGGTAAAGGAGCGGCGGTTTAGGGGTTAATAGCTTTTTTATTGTTAGGCTAGTGAGGGGGGATAGCGGATAGAGGGTTAGACAGTGCGGGCTATGTTAGGGAGGCGTGTTAGACAGTGCGGGCTATGTTAGGGAGGCGTGTTAGACAGTGCGGGTGTTTTAGACTTTAGTCAGGTTTTATAGGCGCCGGCAGATTCTAACGTGGTGCAAGTCACTGGCGACGCCAGAAATTTGTACTTACGCAGATTTCTGGACATCGCTGGTTTGTGAGACTTACGGCACGTTAGCATCTGACGGCGACCTATATGGGATGGCTCGAGTTGCGAGCTGAAACTGCGGGCGACGCCGGTTCCCTCGCTTGCGCCGCAAACTGCGATCGATATCGGATCGCGCCCCAAGCTGTTAGCAGAGAGGTATACGTCAGAAATGAGCAATGCTGAAACTAATACAGGAATTTCCCACAAACTGCTAGTAATTAGAATGTTGCAAACACAGCTTAGTTGTTCAATTTTAAAACAGAGAGAAGTCTTGATTCAGATTCAGGTTGTCAATAACTTACACGAAACTTCAGAGTATTAACCTGAGGAGTTGAATAAACTTGAAATAGACAAAGTTAGAACCGGCTGGGCACAAGATCAGCTAGGATTTCCTAGACAGGATTCAAATTACCAAGCAATTTGTTAGAGGTCAGGTGAGGCTTTATAGGCTGGAGATGAAACAGATGATTGTTCCTCCTTAAAGGGGTATGCATGACAGTACCCCCACACAAAAGGAAACCCACCGGGTTTCAAGGAGACGGTCTCTCCGGGTGTCGGTTATGAAAAAGGGAAACAAGACGGTCAGCAGAAAGATTTGTAGAGGGTTCTTATGAATCCTCTTGTTGAGAGTAGCCCTTCCAATGAATCAAATATTCAAGTATGTTCCCACGTTTCCTAGAATCCAATATGTCAGCAACTTCATATTCAGGTTGATCGGAAAGAAGTGAGTGTTTGATAGGTAAAGGAGAACCTCTAACTTGAGTATAAGGTTTCAATAGGGATACGTGGAATGTCGGATGAATCCGAAGTTCCTGAGGTAGATTCAGAGTAACTGCATTTTTGTTTATGATCTTAACGATTTGATAAGGTCCTATAAATAAAGAAGTTAGTTTTTTACTGGGAGCATTCAAACGCAGATTTTTAGTCGAAAGCCATACATTATCACCAATCTTGTACTCAGGCGGTTTACGATGTCTAAGATCGTAATAATGTTTCTGTATGCCTTGAGCTTCAGAGATATTGGCCTTGAGGTTAGTGTGAATTTGTGAAAGGTTATTAGCGAGTTCTTGTACAGAGGATGAATTGGTTAAATGATCAGAAAATGGATGAAATGCAGGATTGAATCCATAGTTTGCAAAGAAAGGGGTGTATTTAGTAGATGAATTGATTGTATTATTGTATGCAAATTCAGCGTAAGGTAAATAATCAAACCAGGAGTTTTGTTGGTGAGAACAATATGCTCTCAAATATTGTTCAAGAATTTGATTAACTCTTTCTGTCTGGCCATTAGATTGGGGGTGGTATGCAGTGGATAAGTTTCTAGTGATGCCTAGAGTAGAACATAATTCCTTCCAGAACCTGGAAGTAAATTGGCTTCCTCGGTCAGTGGTAATTGATTTGGGGAGTCCATGTAACTTCACAACATTGGAGAGAAATAAATGAGCAGTTAGAGAGGCTGATGGCAACTTCTGTGTAGGTATGAAATGAGCCATCTTTGTGAAATGATCCACAACAACGAGTATTGTAGTGTGATTTGAAGATTTAGGTAGTTCAACGATAAAGTCCATAGCAATTTCAGACCATGGTGTAGAAGGAATAGGCAGTGAAAGAAGAAATCCATATGGTTTATATTTTTGTGGTTTAGTTTGAATACAAGTGGGACAGGATCCGATATAGGTAGTAATTTTGTCAATCATCTTTGGCCACCAAAAATTGCGTTGAAGAAGTTCTACAGTCTTTTTTATGCCCGGATGTCCAGCAAGAACTGAGTCATGTACTAAACGAATTACATTATCCTGTTCAGATGGAGGTACATAGAGTAGGTTATCATGATAATATAATTCATCTGTATGCTTTCTTAATGGTAGATTAAGAAGGGTGGTATCATTTTGTTGTGCAGTCTGAATCTGTTCCTGAATAGTGCTGTTCAAGGCAACAATATGTTCTGGTGGCATTATAGTAGTGGGATTAGAAGACAATGTTGGGGGTTCAGGAAGACGAGATAGGGCATCAGCTTTCCCATTACGTGAACCAGGCCGATGCACAATGATATAGTGAAATCTAGCGAAGTACAAACTCCAACGAACTTGTCTTGCGGAAATTGTTCGATTTGTTTGCAAATATTCCAGATTTTTATGATCTGTATAAATAATAATAGGTTTTTCTGTACCTTCCAAAAGGTGCCTCCAATGTTCTAATGAGGTTTTAATGGCAAGGAGTTCTTTTTCCCCTATGGGGTAATTGAGTTCTGATGTGGACATAGCCCTAGAGTAATAAGCTATGGGATGTAGGGGTGTCTCTAAGGACTGTCTCTGTGATAAGACAGCTCTAACCGCATATTCACTAGCATCAACTTCCAGAATGTATTGTAATTCATGGTCTGGAAAATGTAATATAGGTGCGGAAGTAAATTTGTTTTTCAATAACTGAAAAGCTTCTTGTGCTTCAGAGGTCCAAACAAATCTTGTGTTTTTTCCAGTTAAACGTGTGAGTGGTTTGACTATTGAAGAAAAGCCACTGATAAATTTTCTATAAAAATTAGAAAATCCAAGGAATTTTTGGACCTGTTTTTTAGTGGTGGGTGTTGGCCAGTTAGTGATGGTGGAAACCTTATCTTGCATTTTAATCCCTTGGGGACTAATTCTATATCCTAGGAATGATAATTCTGTAATATGAAACAAACACTTCTCAGGCTTTGCGAATAATTGATGCCTTCTTAACCTCTCCAATACTGTCCTGACATGTATTATATGTTGATCTAAAGTTGTTGAATAGATCAAAATATCATCTAAATAGATGATCATATATACATCTAGGAGATCATGAAAAATGTCATTTACAAAGTATTGAAAAGTCGCGGGGGCGTTACAAAGGCCAAAGGGCGTGACCCTGTACTCAAATAATCCGTAGCGGGTACGGAAGGCACAAATAATCCGTAGCGGGTACGGAAGGCAGTCAGCCATTCATCACCACTGCGTATTCTAACCAAATTATATGCACCTCTGAGATCGAGCTTTGTATAAATTTTAGCAGAGGAGAGTCTTTCCAATAATTCAGGGATAAGTGGGAGGGGGTACCTGTTTTTTCTGGTAACCTTATTTAGAGCTCTGTAATCTATGATGGGTCTCAGGGTATTATCTTTGTTTCTGACAAAAAACATCCCAGCACCTGCTGGAGATGTTGAGGGAGTGATGAAACCTTTTCTGAGATTTTCATCCAGATATTGTTTTAGGTCTTTTAATTCTGGCTGTGAAAGTGGATAGATATGTCCTACAGGAATTGGGGAACCAGGAAGGAACTCTATAGGACAGTCATAACTCCTATGAGGAGGGAGTGTCTCTGCTTCTTTTTTGTCAAAGACATCTAGGTAGTCATGGTATATTTTAGGAACTGTTTCAGTATTGTTTTGTATTAGATTACAGTGTGAGAAACAATGCTGTGTACAATATTGTGAGTCAAATGTGATAGATAAATCGGTCCATTGTATACTAGGTTGATGTAAACGTAACCAATTCAGCCCTAGAACAATAGGGAAAAGAGGTGAAGTGGTAACATCAAAAGATAAATACTCATTATGTCCCTCTTGTGTTGAAACTAAAAGAGGTATAGTGTGTGTGGTAATCGGTCCATGTGATGAGGAAGTACCATCAAAAACCCGCAAAACCACAGGAGAAGGTTTTTTAACAGTGGGTATTTTATTTTTGTTAACAATAGAACAATCAATGAAAGCACCGGATGCCCCAGAATCAATTATGGCATGGACTTTAGTCTGCTGATGTTCCCACTGTAAAATAACAGAAAGACAACAATAATGAGAGGTAGCAATGTGTGTTAGATTTTGGGCAGTCTTTCAGTCCATGTGCTTTTGAACCACAATACAGACATAAGTTATGCAGCTTTCTTCTGGCCTTTTCTTCTGGTGAGAGAGGTCCTCTAACGACACCAACCTCCATTGGTTCATCTGAAGACTTATGTGTGGGTGTATAATAATGTTTATATTTGGGTACCTCTAAATTTCCCCTCTCCTTTTTCCTCTCTCTTAGTCTCCTGTCAATCGATATTGAGAGTGACATAAGATTTTCTAGAGTTTCTGGGATGTCTGTTCTTGCTAGCTCGTCTTTAATAGCTTCAGACAAGCCTAACCTGAACTGATTTTTCAAACTTATATTGTTCCATTCGCTATCCATTGCCCATCTTTTAAAATCGGCAATGTAATCCTCAACCGGCCTTTTTAGTTGTTTTAGTGAACGTAAATTATTCTCAGCGGTTAGTTGTTTTTGAGGATCATCATACAAATGTGCCATGGCTGCAAAAAATGAGTCTAATGAATTTAAAATGGGGTCATTTGTCTCATAGAAACTATTTGCCCAGGCTCTTGGTTCAGCACGCAGAAATGAAATGACAGTGAGAACCTTTTGTCTATCATTTATATAAGACCTGGGTTTTAAATCAAAAAGTAAATAACAAGAGTTTGTAAAACTCCGGAATTGAGATCTATCCCCATAAAACTTGTCAGGAGGACTAACAATTGGTTCAGAATGAGATTCTGGAAAACTAACTTTAGATGTAGCTGTATCTTTAATTACAGCTCTCAGTGTTTCATTTTGTATCTGCAACTCTCTAAGGCCTTGTGCTAATTGATCAACTCTCTGAGAGAGATTTTGCATGTGTGATGTTATATCTGCAGGATCCATAACAGGCTTGGTAATATGTAATGATAGTTAATTCTGATGGATCTGTTTTTGCAGAAAAATACAAAGAAACATTATTGAGAGAAATCTATTCATGAAATAAGTAGTAGTTTGTAGCTTAAATCAATCTCTGAAATATTACAGAATAATTCAGTTCTAGAATCAAGCAGTTAATATATAAACAGTGTTGGTAAGAGTTAGAAGTATTTGTGAAACTTAAACACTTAAGGCCACACACTAGTTAATTGCAACAATTGTTACAGATGGTACTAAAAGTAGTTTCTAAGAACTAACAGGCTAAGCAACAGAATACATGTGATATTATAGGAAACCACATATGCATATATATTAATCTCCTTAGAATAACACACAGAGCACAAATTAAAATCCTTAGGAGTATTTCAATACTTGATAGGAAAACTGATTCTGTAAGACCGGTACTTACGTTTTGATTAAGATTTATTTAGCAAAGAAACTTGTCCGGATCCAGGAGGTAAGACACAGACTGAAAGCTGTGAGACAGCACAGCTGATTGTTGCAGAAATTAGCTGTGTGAGTGCTGGAAAGCAAGCTGTTAGCAGAGAGGTATTGTATTTCTTGTATGCAAAAGAGCTGAATTCTTTGGGGCATGCCCCACAAAAGGCCCTTTTAAGGGCTGGTAAGGTAAAGAGCTTTGAAATTTGTTGAATTTAGAATAGGGCAGGGAATTTTTTTTATTTTGGGGGTTTATTATTTTATTAGGGGGCTTAGAATAGGTGTAATTAGCTTAAATATCTTGTAATCTTTTTTTTATTTTTTGTAATTTAGTGTTTGTTTTTTTTTGTAATTTAGTTTAGTTAATTTAATTGTATTTTTAGATAGATGTTAGTAGTTTATTAAATTTATTGATAGTGTAGGTGTATTTGTAACTTAGGTTAGGATTTATTTTACAGGTAATTGGGTAATTATTTTAACTAGGTAGATATTAAATAGTTAATAACTATTTAATATCTATTATACCTAGTTAAAATAATTAACAATTTACCTGTAAAATAAATATTAACCCTAACATAGCTACAATGTAATTATTAATTATATTGTAGCTATCTTATGGTTTATTTTATAGGTAAGTATTTAGATTTAAATAGGAATATTTTAGTTTATAAATGAATTAGATTAATTTAATATAAATTTAGTTAGGGTTAGATAGAGTTAATATAGTTAATATAAATACTATAGTAACTATATTAACTATATTAACCCTAATATAATTAGGGTTAATATAGTTAATATATATAATGTAATACCTATATTAACTATAATATACTTAGGGTTAATATAGATAATATAGCTGGCGGCAGGGTAGGTAGATTGAATTAGGGGTTAATCATTTTAATAGAGATGGCGGCGGTGTAAGGGGCTTAGATTAGGGGTTAATAATTTTAATATAGATGGCGGCGGTGTTAAGGGCTCACTTTAGGGGGTTATAGATATAATATAGCTGGCGGCGGGGTACGGGAGCGGCGGTTTAGGGGTTAATAACTTTATTAGGTTGCGGCGGGGTAAAGGAGCGGCGGTTTAGGGGTTAATAGCTTTTTTATTGTTAGGCTAGTGAGGGGGGATAGCGGATAGAGGGTTAGACAGTGCGGGCTATGTTAGGGAGGCGTGTTAGACAGTGCGGGCTATGTTAGGGAGGCGTGTTAGACAGTGCGGGTGTTTTAGACTTTAGTCAGGTTTTATAGGCGCCGGCAGATTCTAACGTGGTGCAAGTCACTGGCGACGCCAGAAATTTGTACTTACGCAGATTTCTGGACATCGCTGGTTTGTGAGACTTACGGCACGTTAGCATCTGACGGCGACCTATATGGGATGGCTCGAGTTGCGAGCTGAAACTGCGGGCGACGCCGGTTCCCTCGCTTGCGCCGCAAACTGCGATCGATATCGGATCGCGCCCCAAGCTGTTAGCAGAGAGGTATACGTCAGAAATGAGCAATGCTGAAACTAATACAGGAATTTCCCACAAACTGCTAGTAATTAGAATGTTGCAAACACAGCTTAGTTGTTCAATTTTAAAACAGAGAGAAGTCTTGATTCAGATTCAGGTTGTCAATAACTTACACGAAACTTCAGAGTATTAACCTGAGGAGTTGAATAAACTTGAAATAGACAAAGTTAGAACCGGCTGGGCACAAGATCAGCTAGGATTTCCTAGACAGGATTCAAATTACCAAGCAATTTGTTAGAGGTCAGGTGAGGCTTTATAGGCTGGAGATGAAACAGATGATTGTTCCTCCTTAAAGGGGTATGCATGACAGTACCCCCACACAAAAGGAAACCCACCGGGTTTCAAGGAGACGGTCTCTCCGGGTGTCGGTTATGAAAAAGGGAAACAAGACGGTCAGCAGAAAGATTTGTAGAGGGTTCTTATGAATCCTCTTGTTGAGAGTAGCCCTTCCAATGAATCAAATATTCAAGTATGTTCCCACGTTTCCTAGAATCCAATATGTCAGCAACTTCATATTCAGGTTGATCGGAAAGAAGTGAGTGTTTGATAGGTAAAGGAGAACCTCTAACTTGAGTATAAGGTTTCAATAGGGATACGTGGAATGTCGGATGAATCCGAAGTTCCTGAGGTAGATTCAGAGTAACTGCATTTTTGTTTATGATCTTAACGATTTGATAAGGTCCTATAAATAAAGAAGTTAGTTTTTTACTGGGAGCATTCAAACGCAGATTTTTAGTCGAAAGCCATACATTATCACCAATCTTGTACTCAGGCGGTTTACGATGTCTAAGATCGTAATAATGTTTCTGTATGCCTTGAGCTTCAGAGATATTGGCCTTGAGGTTAGTGTGAATTTGTGAAAGGTTATTAGCGAGTTCTTGTACAGAGGATGAATTGGTTAAATGATCAGAAAATGGATGAAATGCAGGATTGAATCCATAGTTTGCAAAGAAAGGGGTGTATTTAGTAGATGAATTGATTGTATTATTGTATGCAAATTCAGCGTAAGGTAAATAATCAAACCAGGAGTTTTGTTGGTGAGAACAATATGCTCTCAAATATTGTTCAAGAATTTGATTAACTCTTTCTGTCTGGCCATTAGATTGGGGGTGGTATGCAGTGGATAAGTTTCTAGTGATGCCTAGAGTAGAACATAATTCCTTCCAGAACCTGGAAGTAAATTGGCTTCCTCGGTCAGTGGTAATTGATTTGGGGAGTCCATGTAACTTCACAACATTGGAGAGAAATAAATGAGCAGTTAGAGAGGCTGATGGCAACTTCTGTGTAGGTATGAAATGAGCCATCTTTGTGAAATGATCCACAACAACGAGTATTGTAGTGTGATTTGAAGATTTAGGTAGTTCAACGATAAAGTCCATAGCAATTTCAGACCATGGTGTAGAAGGAATAGGCAGTGAAAGAAGAAATCCATATGGTTTATATTTTTGTGGTTTAGTTTGAATACAAGTGGGACAGGATCCGATATAGGTAGTAATTTTGTCAATCATCTTTGGCCACCAAAAATTGCGTTGAAGAAGTTCTACAGTCTTTTTTATGCCCGGATGTCCAGCAAGAACTGAGTCATGTACTAAACGAATTACATTATCCTGTTCAGATGGAGGTACATAGAGTAGGTTATCATGATAATATAATTCATCTGTATGCTTTCTTAATGGTAGATTAAGAAGGGTGGTATCATTTTGTTGTGCAGTCTGAATCTGTTCCTGAATAGTGCTGTTCAAGGCAACAATATGTTCTGGTGGCATTATAGTAGTGGGATTAGAAGACAATGTTGGGGGTTCAGGAAGACGAGATAGGGCATCAGCTTTCCCATTACGTGAACCAGGCCGATGCACAATGATATAGTGAAATCTAGCGAAGTACAAACTCCAACGAACTTGTCTTGCGGAAATTGTTCGATTTGTTTGCAAATATTCCAGATTTTTATGATCTGTATAAATAATAATAGGTTTTTCTGTACCTTCCAAAAGGTGCCTCCAATGTTCTAATGAGGTTTTAATGGCAAGGAGTTCTTTTTCCCCTATGGGGTAATTGAGTTCTGATGTGGACATAGCCCTAGAGTAATAAGCTATGGGATGTAGGGGTGTCTCTAAGGACTGTCTCTGTGATAAGACAGCTCTAACCGCATATTCACTAGCATCAACTTCCAGAATGTATTGTAATTCATGGTCTGGAAAATGTAATATAGGTGCGGAAGTAAATTTGTTTTTCAATAACTGAAAAGCTTCTTGTGCTTCAGAGGTCCAAACAAATCTTGTGTTTTTTCCAGTTAAACGTGTGAGTGGTTTGACTATTGAAGAAAAGCCACTGATAAATTTTCTATAAAAATTAGAAAATCCAAGGAATTTTTGGACCTGTTTTTTAGTGGTGGGTGTTGGCCAGTTAGTGATGGTGGAAACCTTATCTTGCATTTTAATCCCTTGGGGACTAATTCTATATCCTAGGAATGATAATTCTGTAATATGAAACAAACACTTCTCAGGCTTTGCGAATAATTGATGCCTTCTTAACCTCTCCAATACTGTCCTGACATGTATTATATGTTGATCTAAAGTTGTTGAATAGATCAAAATATCATCTAAATAGATGATCATATATACATCTAGGAGATCATGAAAAATGTCATTTACAAAGTATTGAAAAGTCGCGGGGGCGTTACAAAGGCCAAAGGGCGTGACCCTGTACTCAAATAATCCGTAGCGGGTACGGAAGGCACAAATAATCCGTAGCGGGTACGGAAGGCAGTCAGCCATTCATCACCACTGCGTATTCTAACCAAATTATATGCACCTCTGAGATCGAGCTTTGTATAAATTTTAGCAGAGGAGAGTCTTTCCAATAATTCAGGGATAAGTGGGAGGGGGTACCTGTTTTTTCTGGTAACCTTATTTAGAGCTCTGTAATCTATGATGGGTCTCAGGGTATTATCTTTGTTTCTGACAAAAAACATCCCAGCACCTGCTGGAGATGTTGAGGGAGTGATGAAACCTTTTCTGAGATTTTCATCCAGATATTGTTTTAGGTCTTTTAATTCTGGCTGTGAAAGTGGATAGATATGTCCTACAGGAATTGGGGAACCAGGAAGGAACTCTATAGGACAGTCATAACTCCTATGAGGAGGGAGTGTCTCTGCTTCTTTTTTGTCAAAGACATCTAGGTAGTCATGGTATATTTTAGGAACTGTTTCAGTATTGTTTTGTATTAGATTACAGTGTGAGAAACAATGCTGTGTACAATATTGTGAGTCAAATGTGATAGATAAATCGGTCCATTGTATACTAGGTTGATGTAAACGTAACCAATTCAGCCCTAGAACAATAGGGAAAAGAGGTGAAGTGGTAACATCAAAAGATAAATACTCATTATGTCCCTCTTGTGTTGAAACTAAAAGAGGTATAGTGTGTGTGGTAATCGGTCCATGTGATGAGGAAGTACCATCAAAAACCCGCAAAACCACAGGAGAAGGTTTTTTAACAGTGGGTATTTTATTTTTGTTAACAATAGAACAATCAATGAAAGCACCGGATGCCCCAGAATCAATTATGGCATGGACTTTAGTCTGCTGATGTTCCCACTGTAAAATAACAGAAAGACAACAATAATGAGAGGTAGCAATGTGTGTTAGATTTTGGGCAGTCTTTCAGTCCATGTGCTTTTGAACCACAATACAGACATAAGTTATGCAGCTTTCTTCTGGCCTTTTCTTCTGGTGAGAGAGGTCCTCTAACGACACCAACCTCCATTGGTTCATCTGAAGACTTATGTGTGGGTGTATAATAATGTTTATATTTGGGTACCTCTAAATTTCCCCTCTCCTTTTTCCTCTCTCTTAGTCTCCTGTCAATCGATATTGAGAGTGACATAAGATTTTCTAGAGTTTCTGGGATGTCTGTTCTTGCTAGCTCGTCTTTAATAGCTTCAGACAAGCCTAACCTGAACTGATTTTTCAAACTTATATTGTTCCATTCGCTATCCATTGCCCATCTTTTAAAATCGGCAATGTAATCCTCAACCGGCCTTTTTAGTTGTTTTAGTGAACGTAAATTATTCTCAGCGGTTAGTTGTTTTTGAGGATCATCATACAAATGTGCCATGGCTGCAAAAAATGAGTCTAATGAATTTAAAATGGGGTCATTTGTCTCATAGAAACTATTTGCCCAGGCTCTTGGTTCAGCACGCAGAAATGAAATGACAGTGAGAACCTTTTGTCTATCATTTATATAAGACCTGGGTTTTAAATCAAAAAGTAAATAACAAGAGTTTGTAAAACTCCGGAATTGAGATCTATCCCCATAAAACTTGTCAGGAGGACTAACAATTGGTTCAGAATGAGATTCTGGAAAACTAACTTTAGATGTAGCTGTATCTTTAATTACAGCTCTCAGTGTTTCATTTTGTATCTGCAACTCTCTAAGGCCTTGTGCTAATTGATCAACTCTCTGAGAGAGATTTTGCATGTGTGATGTTATATCTGCAGGATCCATAACAGGCTTGGTAATATGTAATGATAGTTAATTCTGATGGATCTGTTTTTGCAGAAAAATACAAAGAAACATTATTGAGAGAAATCTATTCATGAAATAAGTAGTAGTTTGTAGCTTAAATCAATCTCTGAAATATTACAGAATAATTCAGTTCTAGAATCAAGCAGTTAATATATAAACAGTGTTGGTAAGAGTTAGAAGTATTTGTGAAACTTAAACACTTAAGGCCACACACTAGTTAATTGCAACAATTGTTACAGATGGTACTAAAAGTAGTTTCTAAGAACTAACAGGCTAAGCAACAGAATACATGTGATATTATAGGAAACCACATATGCATATATATTAATCTCCTTAGAATAACACACAGAGCACAAATTAAAATCCTTAGGAGTATTTCAATACTTGATAGGAAAACTGATTCTGTAAGACCGGTACTTACGTTTTGATTAAGATTTATTTAGCAAAGAAACTTGTCCGGATCCAGGAGGTAAGACACAGACTGAAAGCTGTGAGACAGCACAGCTGATTGTTGCAGAAATTAGCTGTGTGAGTGCTGGAAAGCAAGCTGTTAGCAGAGAGGTATACGTCAGAAATGAGCAATGCTGAAACTAATACAGGAATTTCCCACAAACTGCTAGTAATTAGAATGTTGCAAACACAGCTTAGTTGTTCAATTTTAAAACAGAGAGAAGTCTTGATTCAGATTCAGGTTGTCAATAACTTACACGAAACTTCAGAGTATTAACCTGAGGAGTTGAATAAACTTGAAATAGACAAAGTTAGAACCGGCTGGGCACAAGATCAGCTAGGATTTCCTAGACAGGATTCAAATTACCAAGCAATTTGTTAGAGGTCAGGTGAGGCTTTATAGGCTGGAGATGAAACAGATGATTGTTCCTCCTTAAAGGGGTATGCATGACAGTCTCACTCTGGCTGTGTATATCTCTCTTTGTCTCTCTCTGGTTGTGTATATCTCTCTTTGTCTCACTCTGGCTGTGTATATCTCTCTTTGTCTCTCTCTGGTTGTGTATATCTCTCTTTGTCTCTTTCTGGCTGTGTATATCTCTCTTTGTCTCTCTCTGGTTGTGCATATCTCTCTTTGTCTCACTCTGGCTGTGTATATCTCTCTTTGTCTCTCTCTGGTTGTGTATATATCTCTTTGTCTCACTCTGGCTGTGTATATCTCTCTTTGTCTCTCTCTGGTTGTGTATATCTCTCTTTGTCTCTCTCTGGTTGTGCATATCTCTCTTTGTCTCACTCTGGCTGTGTATATCTCTCTTTGTCTCTCTCTGGTTGTGTATATCTCTCTTTGTCTCTCTCTGGTTGTGTATATCTCTCTTTGTCTCACTCTGGCTGTGTATATCTCTCTTTGTCTCTCTCTGGCTGTGTATATCTCTCTTTGTCTCACTCCGGTTGTGTATATCTCTCACTCTCTCTGGTTGTGTATATCTCTGTTTGTCTCTATCTGGTTGTGTATATCTCTCTTTGTCTCTCTCTGGTTGTGTATATCTCTCTTTGTCTCTCTCTGGTTGTGTATATCTCTCTTTGTCTCACTATGGCTGTGTATATCTCTCTTTGTCTCTCTCTGGCTGTGTATATCTCTCTTTGTCTCTCTCTGGCTGTGTATATCTCTCTTTGTCTCTCTCTGGTGGTGCATATCTCTCTTTGTCTCTCTCTGGTTGTGTATATCTCTCTTTGTCTCTCTCTGGTTGTGCATATCTCTCTTTGTCTCTCTCTGGCTGTGTATATCTCTCTTTGTCTCTCTCTGGTTATGTATATCTCTCTTTGTCTCTCTCTGGTTGTGTATATCTCTCTTTGTCTCACTCTGGTTGTGCATATCTCTCTTTGTCTCTCTCTGGTTGTGCATAACTCTCTTTGTCTTACTCTGGTTGTGTATATCTCTCTTTGTCTCTCTCTGGTTGTGTATATCTCTCTTTGTCTCTCTCTGGTTGTGCATATCTCTCTTTTTCTCACTCTGGTTGTGTATATCTCTCTTTGTCTCACTCTGGTTGTGTATATCTCTCTTTGTCTCACTCTGGTTGTGTATATCTCTCTTTGTCTCTCTCTGGTTGTGCATATCTCTCTTTGTCTCACTCTGGTTGTGTATATCTCTCTTTGTCTCTCTCTGGTTGTGCATATCTCTCTTTGTCTCACTCTGGTTGTGCATATCTCTCTTTGTCTCACTCTGGTTGTGTATATCTATCTTTGTCTCTCTCTGGTTGTGCATATCTCTCTTTGTCTCACTCTGGTTGTGTATATCTCTCTTTGTCTCTCTCTGGTTGAGTATATCTCTCTTTGTCTCTCTCTGGTTGTGCATATCTCTCTTTGTCTCTCTCTGGTTGTGCATATCTCTCTTTGTCTCACTCTGGTTGTGCATATCTCTCTTTGTCTCTCTCTGGTTGTGTATATCTCTCTTTGTCTCACTCTGGTTGTGCATATCTCTCTTTGTCTCTCTCTGGCTGTGTATATCTCTCTTTGTCTCACTCTGGTTGTGTATATCTCTCTTTGTCTCTCTCTGGTTGTGCATATCTCTCTTTGTCTCACTCTGGTTGTGTATATCTCTCTTTGTCTCTCTCTGGTTGTGCATATCTCTCTTTGTCTCACTCTGGCTGTGTATATCTCTCTTTGTCTCTCTCTGGTTGTGTATATCTCTCTTTGTCTCTCTCTGGTTGTGTATATCTCTCTTTGTCTCACTCTGGCTGTGTATATCTCTCTTTGTCTCTCTCTGGCTGTGTATATCTCTCTTTGTCTCTCTCTGGTTGTGTATATCTCTCACTCTCTCTGGTTGTGTATATCTCTCTTTGTCTCTATCTGGTTGTGTATATCTCTCTTTGTCTCTCTCTGGTTGTGTATATCTCTCTTTGTCTCTCTCTGGTTGTGTATATCTCTCTTTGTCTCACTCTGGCTGTGTATATCTCTCTTTGTCTCTCTCTGGCTGTGTATATCTCTCTTTGTCTCTCTCTGGCTGTGTATATCTCTTTTTGTCTCTCTCTGGTGGTGCATATCTCTCTTTGTCTCTCTCTGGTTGTGTATATCTCTCTTTGTCTCTCTCTGGTTGTGCATATCTCTCTTTGTCTCTCTCTGGCTGTGTATATCTCTCTTTGTCTCTCTCTGGTTATGTATATCTCTCTTTGTCTCTCTCTGGTTGTGTATATCTCTCTTTGTCTCACTCTGGTTGTGCATATCTCTCTTTGTCTCTCTCTGGTTGTGCATAACTCTCTTTGTCTTACTCTGGTTGTGTATATCTCTCTTTGTCTCTCTCTGGTTGTGTATATCTCTCTTTGTCTCTCTCTGGTTGTGCATATCTCTCTTTTTCTCACTCTGGTTGTGTATATCTCTCTTTGTCTCACTCTGGTTGTGTATATCTCTCTTTGTCTCACTCCGGTTGTGTATATCTCTCTTTGTCTCACTCTGGTTGTGTATATCTCTCTTTGTCTCACTCTGGTTGTGTATATCTCTCTTTGTCTCTCTCTGGTTGTGCATATCTCTCTTTGTCTCACTCTGGTTGTGTATATCTCTCTTTGTCTCTCTCTGGTTGTGTATATCTCTCTTTGTCTCTCTCTGGTTGTGCATATCTCTCTTTGTCTCACTCTGGTTGTGCATATCTCTCTTTGTCTCACTCTGGTTGTGTATATCTCTCTTTGTCTCTCTCTGGTTGTGCATATCTCTCTTTGTCTCACTCTGGTTGTGCATATCTCTCTTTGTCTCACTCTGGTTGTGTATATCTATCTTTGTCTCTCTCTGGTTGTGCATATCTCTCTTTGTCTCACTCTGGTTGTGTATATCTCTCTTTGTCTCTCTCTGGTTGAGTATATCTCTCTTTGTCTCTCTCTGGTTGTGCATATCTCTCTTTGTCTCTCTCTGGTTGTGCATATCTCTCTTTGTCTCACTCTGGTTGTGCATATCTCTCTTTGTCTCTCTCTGGTAGTGTATATCTATCTTTGTCTCACTCTGGTTGTGCATATCTCTCTTTGTCTCTCTCTGGCTGTGTATATCTCTCTTTGTCTCACTCTGGTTGTGTATATCTCTCTTTGTCTCTCTCTGGTTGTGCATATCTCTCTTTGTCTCACTCTGGTTGTGTATATATCTCTTTGTCTCTCTCTGGTTGTGTATATCTCTCTTTGTCTCTCTCTGGTTGTGTATATCTCTCTTTGTCTCTCTCTGGTTGTGTATATCTCTCTTTGTCTCTTTCTGGTTGTGTATATCTCTCTTTGTCTCTCTCTGGTTGTGCATATCTCTTTTTGTCTGTAATAGTTTCAATTTGAACAAACCTTTAAATCTATGTTGTAACTCAAAAACAGCAATTGCCTCAAAGTATAGATTTGTAACATTAAAGAAGCTTGATGAATTAGTTGTAAATGCTTCTTATAATGTTTTGATATTTGCCCAATAAGTGTCAGTTTATTGACTTCATAAACTGTACAGTACTATCAGGGCAATTGTAAACGCAGACAGCTCAAATTAAGCAATGACGTAAATAATTGTATCCCTTGATTAGGCAGGTATAGTTCATCAAGTTGTGTGAGAATAACGAGTGATAATGAATTAAATAGATCTGACCTGAAATCCCAGGAGTTAGATACTTGTGTCCGTTTGCTATGAGCAGCAGCGTGGTACTCACATTGGAGAGCGGTTGTTGGCTGCAGCTGATGACGTCACCGCTACTCGCTGTGCTGTGTCTGAAGCGGCTTGCAAATCCTGTTACCTTGTAACAGCTTCAGGTTGAGATGTCGAGTCTGTTGATTTCTTTGCAATAGGTGATTTATTCCAGTAGTGGATTAAGGTAGTGCTGCTTTAGGTAGGAATAAAAGTAAGAGTTATTATCAGTAACTTTTAGGAACTCTTTAGATAGAATTTAAGAGAGGCTGTTGGAGAGTGTGGAGAACTCTCAGAGACACGCTTGAACTGTGAATCCTTTCTCAATTAACCAGCAATGAGTGCTGGGGGAAGTGCTTGATATAGGGAGAACTTAAAGGGACAGATCATTAGTAATCAGTAACCCTGACAGAGCCCCCCACAAAAGGAACCACAGCGAGCTTCAAGGCCTGGGACGATCAGGGTTACGTCTATGAAAGAGAGAGATCAGATGTGGAGCAGATATGTTCGAGGCAGGCTCCCAGGAATCATCTTCATGTCCAAATCCTTTCCAATGTACCAAATAGAAAAGATTCCCATGGCGGAGTCTAGAATCCAGAATGCTATGAACCTCATACTGCATATCAAGGTTAGCAGAAGGTATCGGGTCTGCCGATGTAACATTGGATATGGGTAGGTTACAAGGCTTGACAAGAGACACATGGAAAGTCGGATGTATCTTGAAAGTTGATGGCAGTTGGAGTGTGACTGCTGTTGGACCATTTACCCTGATGATAGGGTAAGGACCCAAAAAGAGTTTACCTAGTTTCCTACAAGGATAGGGTATCTTGAGGTTCTTAGTGGAGAGCCATACTTGTTGTCCTACGGAATATTGAGGACTAGGTCTGTGGCGGAGATCGTAGTACCTGCGTTGTGATGCTTGTGCCTGAAGAATATGTTCACGAATCGAAGAGAAGTTGGCAGAAATGTCGTTAACTAGATCATTCACCTGAGGACATGGGGTATCAATCTTCGGGAGTAGAGTGAAATTTGGATGTAAACCATAATTTACAAAAAATGGTGATGTGCCAGTTGTGGAACTCTTATTATTATTATAGGCGAATTCTGCTAGGGGCAAGTAGGAGGCCCATGAATCTTGTTGGTGAGAGCAGAAGCATCGTAGGTACTGCTCGAGCCACTGATTCACCCTCTCCGTCTGCCCATTCGTTTGAGGATGGTAGGCAGTGGTGAGTTTTTGTTCTATATGCAGAGCAGCACACAAATTCCTCCAGAACTTAGAAGTGAATTGGGTTCCTCGGTCACTAAGGATGGTTTTAGGAATTCCATGCAATCTTACAATGTTTTGAATGAACAAATCACTTGTGATCTTGGATGTGGGTAGAGAGGCAATCGGTGTGAAATGTGCCATCTTTGAGAATAAATCGGTGACAACCATTATAGTGGTGTAATTGTTAGAGACAGGTAAGTCCACAATAAAGTCCAGAGATACCGCCTCCCAGGGTACTTGTGGTACAGGTAAAGGCTGTAAAAGACCCGCAGGAAGTTGTTTAGAAGGTTTGGAGGTTGCACATATAACGCATTTAGATAGATATTCTTTGAGATCGTGGTTAAGAGTAGGCCACCAAAAAGAACGCTTTAGTAAATCCGAAGTTTTATCCCTTCCCATGTGTCCAGCAAGGGGGGACTCATGAACTGTTTTCAAGATTGAAGATCTAAGATTTGGAGGTATGTATAGCTTCCCTTCCTTGCAGAGTAAGCCGTCAGAATTATAGGTAAGATCTGTATGAGGTACTGATGGGTCAATAGCAATAGCGTCTTTTAACACTGTAGTTAGACTTGTTATAACACCAATGATAGAGTCCTTAGGGACAATAGTAGTAGGAATACATGGTATTACAGGTTTAGAACCTTGTCTGGAGAGGGCGTCAGCCTTGCCATTTTTTGTACCAGGCCTGTAGGTAATGATGTAATGGAAACGAGAAAAGTAAAGACTCCAGCGTAATTGTCTGGAGGATAGGGTTCGATTGGACTGAAGGTACTGCAGATTTTTGTGGTTAGTATATATGACGATTGGTTGTGTTGCGCCCTCAAGCAAGTGTCTCCAGTGATCGAAGGAACACTTTATTGCAAGTAATTCCTTCTCGCCAACTGGATAATTTAACTCTGCTGGTTGCATCAATCTAGAGAAGAATGCGACCGGGTGGAATGGATCTTTGAACGATTTCCGTTGAGAGAGAATTGCCCCTATTGCGAACTCAGAAGCGTCAACTTCCAGGATGAATTGCTTTTCTAAATCCGGGTATTGGAGAATGGGTGCTGTAGTGAATTTATTTTTTAAAAGATCAAATACCTGTTGAGTATGGCTTGTCCACCTGAAAGGATGATTCAATTTGATAAGCTCAGTAAGAGGTTTGGTAATAGCAGCAAATCCAGGAATGAATTTCCTATAATAGTTTGAAAAGCCTAGGAAACGTTGAACATCTTTCTTACATTGAGGAGTTGGCCAGTTATGAATAGCCTGAACCTTGTCATCTTGCATCTTGATTCCATCAGGAGAGATGTTATAACCCAGGAAAGAGATATTATTTGATTCAAAAATACATTTTTCTAGTTTAGCGTATAGGTTATTTTTTCGTAACCTAGTGAGAACCTCTCTAACATGTATTCTATGTTGATCTAAATTTTGTGAGTAAACTAGAATATCGTCCAAATAGACAACAACATATACATCCAAAATATCTCTGAAAAGATCATTGATTAAGCATTGGAATGTTGCTGGGGCATTGCAAAGACCGAATGGCATCACTGTATATTCGAATAGCCCATATCTAGTCCGAAAAGCAGTGAGCCATTCGTCGCCAGCTCTCATTCGTATAAGATTATAGGCACCTCGAAGATCCAATTTCGTGAAAATTGAGGCCCCCCGTAATCTTTCAATTAACTCAGGGATCAAAGGTAGGGGATACCTGTTTTTTCTGGTACGCCTGTTCAATTCCCTGTAATCGATAATTGGTCTTAACGTGCCATCTTTATTGGTGACAAAAAATATGCCTGCACCTGCAGGAGAGGTACTAGGTCTTATAAAACCTTTTCTGAGGTTCTCATCGATATAATTTTTAAGGTGTTCTAATTCTGGTTTTGAAAGGGGGTAGATATGTCCATAGGGAATTGAAACTCCTGGGAGTAAATCAATGGGACAATCATACTCCCTATGAGGGGGCAAACATTCAGCGTCTTTTTTATTAAAAACATCTGAGAAGTCTGCATATTGTTTAGGTAAAATATTATCCTCAACTTGTAGCATAATTATATCTGATGATGTCTTACTATTTTGAGTGAGATGAGGGAAAGATAAACTGAGGTCATTCCAGTTTATAGTTGGTTTGTGTTTACAAAACCAATTTATACCAAGGATTACATTAAACATTGGAGAAGATATGACATCAAAAGTGAGTGTTTCTGTGATGTGTGTGCAAGATGTTACCTGTAATGGTGTAGTCTGGTGTGTGACAGGACCTGATTTTAAAAAAGAGCCATCAATGACCTTCACAGAGACCGGAGTTCTCTTACACACCAAAGGTATTTTATTCTGTTTCACAAAAGAAAAATCAACAAAATTTCTACATGAGCCGGTGTCCAGGATAGCTTCAGTTGTTATCCTGATTTGATCCCACTGTAAAATAATAGGGATAGTTAGATATGAGGGTTTAATGATTTTCATCAGCAGGGATTCAGAGATGTTAGGCAACCTACCCTTCTTATTCTTAGCGAGAACTGGGCAGTCCTTTACTTCATGTGTGGGACAGGCACAATACATGCACAGACTATGCAACTTCCTCCTAGTCTTTTCCTGAGAGGAGAGGGGACCCTTCATAAAGCCTATGTCCATAGGTTGTGGCGATTCCTTAGTTTGATAAACGGGAGTGAAGAGAAAGCTTCTTGTACCGCTAGCCTTTTCAGTGCGGCGTTCCCTGAGCCGTCTATCTATATTAATAGTGAGGGAAAAGAAATCTTCCAATGAATCTGGAATACCTGTGCGCGAGAGTTCATCTTTTATATCCTCAGACAACCCTAAACGATATTGAGTTTTAAGTGAAACCTCATTCCATCCGGAATCGCGGGCAGAAATTTTAAATTGAATAATATATGTCTCCACAGGGTTCTTCCTTTGTTTTAAAGATCTAAGTATGTTTTCAGCGGTGACCTGTTTCAAAGGGTCATCATATAATGCTGACATTTGATTAAAGAACTCATCTAGGGATCCTAGTATTGCATCATCATTTTCAAAAAAAGAGTCAGCCCAAGCCCTAGGCTCCCCCCTCAAATATGATATCACAGTGAGCACTCTTGACCTTTCAGTGGGATAAGTGCGTGGCTTCAATTGAAAAAGCAACATGCAGGAGTTTTTAAGTTTTCAAAAGAGCTTTATTGATATAAACTGAACATACACATCATAATTTGAATATACGGTGAGAGTAATACATAATAGTTTGACGATATATTGCTTCAATATAATGTTTGTGAAAAACCCATAGTATACATCATATACATCTTATATACCAACTTTAACATGTAATATTACTCTCATCACATCTGTGTGTATCTTGCAAGGCCCTGTTTTAAACTATATATGCCATATATATGTCATTATTTAGCCTGTCTGGGCATATGTGAGGGGAAAGGATAAGGGGTGAGGGAAGGGAACAGGGGATAGAGGGGAAGAAAAAGCCAAAACTGAGCTTACTTTAGAGAAAGTTTAAGCAGATACTAAAACTAGGTCGCCTGTAGGTGCCTTTTTATGCTTTAAATGCTAATGCAAGAACGTTTGCAAGGGGCATAGCACATGCTGCTGGATATGTTTGTAAGATTATATTGCTAAACTGTCTTAATGGATCTGCAATCTGTATCGCCTGCAAATATAAGATGCTACTGTTTTTCTACCTGGAGGTTAGTATGTGAACATTGATCAGTCCACCCTACTTAGGCCTCGGCCGCTGGCCATGTGGGTGAAATAACATATGCGACACTCCATCACTTGTATGCTATTGCGCATTATACAAGAAGTATGTGGGTAACAGTATATTTGAGCATTACAATCTATCCTCTTATATTGCAGTTAAGCATGTCGATCTTCATCTGCGTAGCAATTTTATAGATATTTACATATTACAGCATTCACAATCATAAATTGGCAAAAACCCCTACCTGATGTGCAATACACCTAGGAAGCTTAAATAGTTGCTAAAAGCAATTTTAAAGTCAGAGAAACTGAATTAAACGGAGGATTTAATATAACCACCAAACCCTACAAAAAGGCAAACGCCAACAATTTGTCTATGAGGAATCTGCATATTTCATATGGCAAAAGCCAAAAGTTCATATGGTCAGTCTCCAGGATTTACCTGCTGCAAAGCAATGTTCTCTATATTGGCTAAGAGATTGTTGTTTTTGAGGTCTGGTTGTGCCGTGCGGGGTAGGTTAGCTTTCTCACCTCTGAATCCATTTTTGTTATTAATACTACTTGTAAGCTTCTGAGCAATATGTCTAAGGTTGAGGTTGTTACCTCGAGCGCCGTTCTTATTGAGCGTGTCCATCTTGATATTACAGTTCAGAGCTGTAGTCGCGGCTCCCCTGGGGCCCCCTCCTAGCTTTTCCGCTGGCCCCACTAGCACTGAAATCCGGGCCGCTATTTGATGCCTTTTTGTTTCAGCCGGTATCCATATTTGAGTTGCGGCGTCCGCCCTAGAGCCACCCATGTTACTAGGTAGTGTGATAGCAATTTCCATCGTGTCATGTAGTTTGCCATCCGAGGTGAGTGATTGCATCATGATATAGTCGAGTTTATTCTTGCCGGATAAGATAGCCTGTGTCTTTGCTGGAATCTTTATGTATTTTGCGCTCACCGCTCCCGGTAATGCAGCACTGGCACCATTCTGTCTATCTAGCTTGACATCCAGAGAAGGTGTACATGTTATGGTGTTGTCGGGCTTATCCTTGCAGGGTAGATTAGTCTGCGTTTTTGCTGGGATCTTTAGATAGCCTGCGCTCACCGCTCCCGGCACTGCAATATTGGCGCCATCTTGCCCACCGGGAGCTATGTCTCCATCACAGCAAATAAAGGATGCATTCTCTCCAATCTTTCTAGTGTCATAACGAAGTGATCTTGTACCTCCATTTTGTCCGTTGTAGCTGCAGTGAAGTATATTGAAGTGCTCCGTTCTTCCCCTTATCGATTATGCTTCTGTTCACAATGTCGGGCTACAATATACGGGTTTGGCACAGCGACCTAGTTGTTATTATTTCAGTTAGGGCTAGATACCTCGGCAAGCCGAGGGGGGTGCGTTGCCTGCAAGGTTGCCGCCGCTGCAGGCTTTCCTTTTCCGATCTCTGGCTCCAGTCTTCAAAAATACAGCTAGATTTCCAACTGTCTGCACACAGTAAAGTATTGTGATTGTATATTAGGTTCGTTCTTGGTCCATAACTGTTGTATTCTCCCTATAATCGGCGGATTATTTGAAGTTCAGACGGAGACCATGAGAAATGCGACCACACCGGATCATAGCACGGACACGCCCCCATGCAGGAGTTTTTAAACTCTCTAAATCTTGAACGGTCACCAGAGAATTTTTCTGGGGGGGAGACCATGGGTTCAGGGATAGAATCTGCACTTGCAGGTTTAGGTGCCAGAGTCTCTCTTAAGCAGGCCTTCAAAGCCTGATTTTCCACTTGTAATTCATGGAAAGAACCTGATAGAGCTTCTAATCTGTCCGAAAGGACTTGAACTTTATCACTTAAAAGATCCTGTTCCATAATTGCTGTTGAGTAAAAATGTTTGGTATAGGATAATTCTGTGTACACAAACACAAAATCCTTGCTTTCTTATGGCTGGTTAATTCTATAATAGTTTCAATTTGAACAAACCTTTAAATCTGTGTTGTAACTCAAAAACAGCAATTGCCTCAAAGTATAGATTTGTAACATTAAAGAAGCTTGATGAATTAGTTGTAAATGCTTCTTATAATGTTTTGATATTTGCCCAATAAGTGTCAGTTTATTGACTTCATAAACTGTACAGTACTATCAGGGCAATTGTAAACGCAGACAGCTCAAATTAAGCAATGACGTAAATAATTGTATCCCTTGATTAGGCAGGTATAGTTCATCAAGTTGTGTGAGAATAACGAATGATAATGAATTAAATAGATCTGACCTGAAATCCCAGGAGTTAGATACTTGTGTCCGTTTGCTATGAACAGCAGCGTGGTACTCACAGGTGAGAGCGGTTGTTGGCTGCAGCTGATGACGTCACCGCTACTCGCTGTGCTGTGTCTGAAGCGGCTTGCAAATCCTGTTACCTTGTAACAGCTTCAGGTTGAGATGTCGAGTCTGTTGATTTCCTTGCAATAGGTGATTTATTCCAGTAGTGGATTAAGGTAGTAGTGCTGCTTTAGGTAGGAATAAAAGTAAGAGTTATTATTAGTAACTTTTAGGAACTCTTTAGATAGAATTTAAGAGAGGCTGTTGGAGAGTGGGGAGAACTCTCAGAGACACGCTTGAACTGTGAATCCTTTCTCAATTAACCAGCAAAGAGTGCTGGGGGAAGTGCTTGATATAGGGAGAACTTAAAGGGACAGATCATTAGTAATCAGTAACCCTGACAGAGTCTCTCTCTGGTTGTGTATATCTCTCTTTGTCTCTCTCTGGTTTTGTATATCTCTCACTCTCTCTGTCTCTGTATATATTTCACTCTCTCTGACTCCCTCTCTGTATATCTCACACTCTCTTTCTTTTTCTGTCTCTGTATATCTCTTGCTCTCTCTGGTAGTGTAAATATCTCACTCTCTCTGGCTCTCTCTTTCTGGCTCTCTCAGGCTTTGTATCAGTGCAGTGACGTAAGAGGCTGGTGAGGCAGTGGCTAGGATACGCCTTCATTCTTTAGATATTCTTTGTTGAAGAAATAGCAATGCACATGGGTGAGCCAATCACATGAGGTATCTATGTGCAGCCAACAATCAGCAGCTACTGAGCATATTTAGATATTATTTTCAACAAATGATATCAAAAGAATGAAGGAAATTAGATATTAGATGTAAATTGAAAAGTTATTTAAAATTGCATTCTCTTTCTAAATCATGAAAGAAAACATATGGGTTTCAAGTCCCTTTAAATGGTGTCTTGGAAAACTGGTCAACTTAGTAAACATCTGATTTTAGTCTAAAGGATTGTAACAGAAACTTTTGCCAGATAACAAAATGCTTGCTCTTATTATGAGATCTAGAAATCCATGCCCATTAAAATATATGTTTAAAACATACTTTTTACTTTAATGCTGCAAATTATGCTTATAGATTATTTCATTATTCAGTAAATATAAAAATGTCTTGATCCAGTGGCGGCTGGTGAAATTTAAAGATGGTGGGGCGCTTGACCCCCACCCCTTTAAATAAAGCCACACCATCAGATGGCACTACCAATTCATTAAATAAATAAATAAATAAAAGGTAGACAGAAACACAGAAAAGCACTCAAGGGGAGAGGGTGAGAGAGACAGGGGGAGAGGGAGAGATGGGGGGAGAGAGACACAGAGGGTTAGAGAGAAAGAGAGACACAATCACACACAGAGGGTTAGAGAGAGAGAAAGAGAGAGACACAATCACACACAGAGGGTTAGAGATAGAGAGAGAGACACAATCACACACAGAGGGTTAGAGAGAGAGAGAGACACACAATCACACACAAAGGGTTAGAGAGAGAGAGAGACACAATCACACACAGAGGGTTAGAAAGAGAGAGACACAATCACACACAGAGGGTTAGAGAGAGAGAAAGTGAGACACAATCACACACAGAAGGTTAGAGGGAGAGAGAAAGAGAGAGAGACACAATCACAGACAGAGGGTTAGAGAAAGAGAGAGACACAATCACACACAGAGGGTTAGAGGGACACATAAGGGATGAGAGAGTCAGAGGAGGAGGAAGAGAGACGGAGAGAGAAAGAGAGCATGGGGGAGAACAACACATAAGGAGAGAGATGGATAGATAGAGAGAGACACACACAAGGGGGGGGGGGAGAGAGTGACCACTGCATTTTTAAGTAATAAAACAGCAGAGCTACAGAGAGTTCATAAAGTGAGACTATAAATTAGTGTGAAGTACAGGGGCAAGCTGCTGGGTGTAAATTTTGAGTAAACAAAATACAAAAACGATCCTTAAACTGCTGTTAAAAAGTAAAAAACAAAAAACACTAAACCACATTCATTAAATTATCATTTTCACTAACAGAATCCCTTTCAGTAAAATCTTACTTTAATAAGATGTGGCTGAAACACTGCTCTCTCTGCCTTTCTTCCTGCTCTGTAAGGATTCAGGAAGTGACAGTGGCACATTCCACTGCACTTAGAGGGGAAGAACAGAACTCTCTTTTTCACTTTAGCAAAGCTAGCAGGTTCACAGGACAGCAACAAAATAAATGAAAGTTGTTTTTTTCCGTTTTTGTTTTGTTTTATATGATTTAACATCCAGCCCCAACCCTAAGTTCCACTTACTAATGCCTCTCACTGGATTGGTTCAGCCCAAATAGGACTGCCTCAAATAAGCAGTTAATGGGCCATGCAATGATCTTAACCACTTTCATCCAGTAGGTGGCGCAGCATGTTGTGTATTGGTGGGCAGACCTGCTTGTGCCTCTCCATTGCACAACATGTAGCTGTGAAAAAAAAATGCTGGGGGAAAAAAATAGCAATTTTTGTTTATAATTTTTTTTAAAGCCAATAAAAAAAATATATTTTTTGCCCATATGAGAGGTGAAGCGCTGCCTCACCTGCCTCTAGTGACTGCACTATCTCACTCTCTCTGGCTTTCTCTTTCTGAATATCTCTGGTTGTGTATATATCTCACTCTCTCTGGTTATGTATATCTCTCACTCTCTCTGGTTATGTATATCTCTCACTCTCTCTGGTTATGTATAGCTCTCACTCTCTCTGGTTATGTATATCTCTCACTCTCTCTGGTTATGTATAGCTCTCACTCTCTCTGGTTATGTATAGCTCTCACTCTCTCTGGTTATGTATATCTCTCACTCTCTCTGGTTATGTATAGCTCTCACTCTCTCTGGTTATGTATATCTCTCACTCTCTCTGGTTATGTATATATCTCACTCTCTCTGGTTATGTATATCTCTCACTCTCTCTGGTTATGTATAGCTCTCACTCTCTCTGGTTATGTATATCTCTCACTCTCTCTGGTTATGTATAGCTCTCACTCTCTCTGGTTATGTATATCTATCACTCTCTCTGGTTATGTATATATCTCACTCTCTCTGGTTATGTATATATCTCTCTCTCTCTGGTTATGTATAGCTCTCACTCTCTCTGGTTATGTATATATCTCACTCTCTCTGGTTATGTATATCTCTCACTCTCTCTGGTTATGTATAGCTCTCACTCTCTCTGGTTATGTATAGCTCTCACTCTCTCTGGTTATGTATATATCTCACTCTCTCTGGTTATGTATATATCTCACTCTCTCTGGCTCTCTCTCTCTGGTTCTCTTTCTGTTTCTCTCTCTGGTTTTATGTCTCTCTCTGGTTGTGTAAATCTCTCACTCTCTCTGGTTATGTATATATCTCACTCTCTCTGGTTATGTATAGCTCTCACTCTCTCTGGTTATGTATATATCTCACTCTCTCTGGTTATGTATATCTCTCACTCTCTCTGGTTATGTATAGCTCTCACTCTCTCTGGTTATGTATATCTCTCACTGTCTCTGGTTATGTATATCTCTCACTCTCTCTGGTTATGTATAGCTCTCACTCTCTCTGGTTATGTATAGCTCTCACTCTCTCTGGTTATGTATAGCTCTCACTCTCTCTGGTTATGTATATCTCTCACTTTCTCTGTTTATGTATAGCTCTCACTCTCTCTGGTTATGTATAGCTCTCACTCTCTCTGGTTATGTATAGCTCTCACTCTCTCTGGTTATGTATAGCTCTCACTCTCTCTGGTTATGTATATATCTCACTCTCTCTGGTTATGTATATATCTCACTCTCTCTGGTTATGTATATATCTCACTCTCTCTGGTTATGTATATCTCTCACTCTCTCTGGTTATGTATATATCTCACTCTCTCTGGTTATGTATATCTCTCACTCTCTCTGGTTATGTATATATCTCACTCTCTCTGGTTATGTATAGCTCTCACTCTCTCTGGTTATGTATAGCTCTCACTCTCTCTGGTTATGTATAGCTCTCACTCTCTCTGGTTATGTATATATCTCACTCTCTCTGGTTATGTATATATCTCACTCTCTCTGGTTATGTATATCTCTCACTTTCTCTGTTTATGTATAGCTCTCACTCTCTGGTTATGTATATATCTCACTCTCTCTGGTTATGTATATCTCTCACTCTCTCTGGTTATGTATATATCTCACTCTCTCTGGTTATGTATATCTCTCACTCTCTCTGGTTATGTATAGCTCTCACTCTCTCTGGTTATGTATATCTCTCACTCTCTCTGGTTATGTATATCTCTCACTCTCTCTGGTTATGTATATCTCTCACTCTCTCTGGTTATGTATATCTCTCACTCTCTCTGGCTCTCTTTGGTTATGTATATCTCTCACTCACTCTGGATAATGTAAATCTCTCACTCTCTCTGCTGTTATTCGTCTCTCTCTCACTCTCTCTGTCTCTCTCAGGCTCTGTATATCTCTCACTCTCTCTGGTTATGTATATATCTCACTCTCTCTGGTTATGTATATATCTCACTCTCTCTGGTTATGTATATCTCTCACTCTCTCTGGTTATGTATATATCTCACTCTCTCTGGTTATGTATAGCTCTCACTCTCTCTGGTTATGTATATATCTCACTCTCTCTGGTTATGTATATATCTCACTCTCTCTGGTTATGTATATCTCTCACTCTCTCTGGTTATGTATATATCTCACTCTCTCTGGGTATGTATATATCTCACTCTCTCTGGTCATGTATATCTCTCACTCTCTCTGGTTATGTATATCTCTCACTCTCTCTGGTTATGTATATCTCTCACTCTCTCTGGTTATGTATAGCTCTCACTCTCTCTGGTTATGTATAGCTCTCACTCTCTCTGGTTATGTATATCTCTCACTCTCTCTGGTTATGTATATATCTCACTCTCTCTGGTTATGTATAGCTCTCACTCTCTCTGGTTATGTATATATCTCACTCTCTCTGGTTATGTATATCTCTCACTCTCTCTGGTTATGTATATCTCTCACTCTCTCTGGTTATGTATATCTCACTCTCTCTGGTTATGTATATCTCTCACTCTCTCTGGTTATGTATATATCTCACTCTCTCTGGTTATGTATATATCTCACTCTCTCTGGTTATGTATATCTCTCACTCTCTCTGGTTATGTATATATCTCACTCTCTCTGGTTATGTATATCTCTCACTCTCTCTGGTTATGTATATCTCTCACTCTCTCTGGTTATGTATATCTCTCACTCTCTCTGGTTATGTATATCTCTCACTCTCTCTGGTTATGTATATATCTCACTCTCTCTGGTTATGTATATCTCTCACTCTCTCTGGTTATGTATATCTCTCACTCTCTCTGGTTATGTATATCTCTCACTCTCTCTGGTTATGTATATCTCTCACTCTCTCTGGTTATGTATATCTCTCACTCTCTCTGGTTATGTATATCTCTCACTCTCTCTGGTTATGTATATATCTCACTCTCTCTGGTTATGTATATATCTCACTCTCTCTGGTTATGTATATCTCTCACTCTCTCTGGTTATGTATATAATGTATATCTCTCACTCTCTCTGGTTATGTATATATCCTCACTCTCTCTGGTCTATTTATATACTCTCACTCTCTCTGGTTATGTATATCTTCCACCCTCTCTCTGGTTATGTATATCTCTCCCTCTCTCGGGTTATTGTATACTCTCTCACTCTCCTTGGTTATGTATATCTCTCACTCTCTCTGGTTATGTATATCTCTCTCTCTCTCTGGTTATGTATATCTCTCACCTCTCTTGGTTACACCACTCTCTTGTATAGCTCTCACTCTCTCAGGTTTATGTATATATCTACACTCTCCTACTCTCTAGGTTATGTATATCTCTCCCTCCTCTCTGGTTATAGTAGATAATCTCACTCTCTCTGGTTATGTATATCTCTCCCATCTCTCTGGTTACTCACCTCACTCTGTTATTATATCTTCACTCTCTCTGGTTATGTATATCTCTCTCTCTCTCTGGTTGTATATCTCACGCTCTCTTATATCTCACTTCTCTCTGGTTATGTATAGCTCTCACTCTCTCTCGGTTATGTATATCTCCCTCACACTCTCTCCTCACTCAGGTTCTATGTATATCTCTCACTCTCTCTGGTTATGTATATCTCTCACTCTCTCTGGTATATGTATATCCCCCCCTCTCACTCTCTCTGGGTTATGTATATATCCTCACTCTCTCTGGTTATGTATATATCTCAGCTCTCTCTTTTCCGGTTTATGTATAGCTCTCACTCTCTCTGGTATGTAAAGCATCTCACTCTCTCTGGTGAATGTATAATATCTCACTCTCTCTAGGTTATGTATAGATCTCACTCTCTCTGGTTTATGTATATATCTCACTCTCTGGTTATGTATATATCTCACTCTCTCTGGTTATGTATATATCTCACTCTCTCTGGTTATGTATATATCTCACTCTCTCTGGTTATGTATATATCTCACTCTCTCTGGTTATGTATATCTCTCACTCTCTCTGGTTATGTATATCTCTCACTCTCTCTGGTTATGTATATATCTCACTCTCTCTGGTTATGTATATCTCTCACTCTCTCTGGTTATGTATATATCTCACTCTCTCTGGTTATGTATATATCTCACTCTCTCTGGTTATGTATATCTCTCACTCTCTCTGGTTATGTATATATCTCACTCTCTCTGGTTATGTATATCTCTCACTCTCTCTGGTTATGTATAGCTCTCTCTCTCTGGTTATGTATATCTCTCACTCTCTCTGGTTATGTATATCTCTCACTCTCTCTGGTTATGTATATCTCTCACTCTCTCTGGTTATGTATATCTCTCACTCTCTCTGGTTATGTATATCTCTCACTCTCTCTGGTTATGTATATCTCTCACTCTCTCTGGTTATGTATATATCTCACTCTCTCTGGTTATGTATATCTCTCACTCTCTCTGGTTATGTATATATCTCACTCTCTCTGGTTATGTATATCTCTCACTCTCTCTGGTTATGTATATATCTCACTCTCTCTGGTTATGTATATCTCTCACTCTCTCTGGTTATGTATATCTCTCACTCTCTCTGGTTATGTATATATCTCACTCTCTCTGGTTATGTATATCTCTCACTCTCTCTGGTTATGTATATCTCTCACTCTCTCTGGTTATGTATATCTCTCACTCTCTCTGGTTATGTATATCTCTCACTCTCTCTGGTTATGTATATCTCTCACTCTCTCTGGTTATGTATATCTCTCACTCTCTCTGGTTATGTATATCTCTCACTCTCTCTGGTTATGTATATCTCTCACTCTCTCTGGTTATGTATATCTCTCACTCTCTCTGGTTATGTATATCTCTCACTCTCTCTGGTTATGTATATCTCTCACTCTCTCTGGTTATGTATAGCTCTCACTCTCTCTGGTTATGTATATATCTCACTCTCTCTGGTTATGTATATCTCTCACTCTCTCTGGTTATGTATATCTCTCACTCTCTCTGGTTATGTATATCTCTCACTCTCTCTGGTTATGTATATCTCTCACTCTCTCTGGTTATGTATATCTCTCACTCTCTCTGGTTATGTATATATCTCACTCTCTCTGGTTATGTATATCTCTCACTCTCTCTGGTTATGTATATCTCTCACTCTCTCTGGTTATGTATATATCTCACTCTCTCTGGTTATGTATATCTCTCACTCTCTCTGGTTATGTATATCTCTCACTCTCTCTGGTTATGTATATCTCTCACTCTCTCTGGTTATGTATATCTCTCACTCTCTCTGGTTATGTATATATCTCACTCTCTCTGGTTATGTATATCTCTCACTCTCTCTGGTTATGTATATCTCTCACTCTCTCTGGTTATGTATATCTCTCACTCTCTCTGGTTATGTATATCTCTCACTCTCTCTGGTTATGTATATCTCTCACTCTCTCTGGTTATGTATATCTCTCACTCTCTCTGGTTATGTATATCTCTCACTCTCTCTGGTTATGTATATCTCTCACTCTCTCTGGTTATGTATATCTCTCACTCTCTCTGGTTATGTATAGCTCTCACTCTCTCTGGTTATGTATATATCTCACTCTCTCTGGTTATGTATATCTCTCACTCTCTCTGGTTATGTATAGCTCTCACTCTCTCTGGTTATGTATATCTCTCACTCTCTCTGGTTATGTATATCTCTCACTCTCTCTGGTTATGTATATCTCTCACTCTCTCTGGTTATGTATATATCTCACTCTCTCTGGTTATGTATATCTCTCACTCTCTCTGGTTATGTATATCTCTCACTCTCTCTGGTTATGTATATATCTCACTCTCTCTGGTTATGTATATCTCTCACTCTCTCTGGTTATGTATATCTCTCACTCTCTCTGGTTATGTATATCTCTCACTCTCTCTGGTTATGTATATCTCTCACTCTCTCTGGTTATGTATATATCTCACTCTCTCTGGTTATGTATATATCTCACTCTCTCTGGTTATGTATATCTCTCACTCTCTCTGGTTATGTATATCTCTCACTCTCTCTGGTTATGTATATCTCTCACTCTCTCTGGTTATGTATATCTCTCACTCTCTCTGGTTATGTATATCTCTCACTCTCTCTGGTTATGTATATATCTCACTCTCTCTGGTTATGTATATCTCTCACTCTCTCTGGTTATGTATATCTCTCACTCTCTCTGGTTATGTATATATCTCACTCTCTCTGGTTATGTATATCTCTCACTCTCTCTGGTTATGTATATCTCTCACTCTCTCTGGTTATGTATAGCTCTCACTCTCTCTGGTTATGTATATCTCTCACTCTCTCTGGTTATGTATATCTCTCACTCTCTCTGGTTATGTATATATCTCACTCTCTCTGGTTATGTATATCTCTCACTCTCTCTGGTTATGTATATCTCTCACTCTCTCTGGTTATGTATATCTCTCACTCTCTCTGGTTATGTATATCTCTCACTCTCTCTGGTTATGTATATCTCTCACTCTCTCTGGTTATGTATATCTCTCACTCTCTCTGGTTATGTATATATCTCACTCTCTCTGGTTATGTATATCTCTCACTCTCTCTGGTTATGTATATCTCTCACTCTCTCTGGTTATGTATATATCTCACTCTCTCTGGTTATGTATATCTCTCACTCTCTCTGGTTATGTATATCTCTCACTCTCTCTGGTTATGTATATCTCTCACTCTCTCTGGTTATGTATATCTCTCACTCTCTCTGGTTATGTATATCTCTCACTCTCTCTGGTTATGTATATATCTCACTCTCTCTGGTTATGTATATCTCTCACTCTCTCTGGTTATGTATATCTCTCACTCTCTCTGGTTATGTATATCTCTCACTCTCTCTGGTTATGTATATATCTCACTCTCTCTGGTTATGTATAGCTCTCACTCTCTCTGGTTATGTATATATCTCACTCTCTCTGGTTATGTATATATCTCACTCTCTCTGGTTATGTATATATCTCACTCTCTCTGGTTATGTATATCTCTCACTCTCTCTGGTTATGTATATCTCTCACTCTCTCTGGTTATGTATATATCTCACTCTCTCTGGTTATGTATATCTCTCACTCTCTCTGGCTCTCTCTGGTTATGTATATCTCTCACTCTCTCTGGTTATGTATATCTCTCACTCTCTCTGGTTATGTATATCTCTCACTCTCTCTGGTTATGTATATATCTCACTCTCTCTGGTTATGTATATCTCTCACTCTCTCTGGTTTATGTATATCTCTCACTCTCTCTGGTTATGTATAGCTCCTCTCACTCTCTCTGGTTATGTATATATTCTCACTCTCTCTGGTTATGTATATCTCTCACTCTCTCTGGTATGTATATCTCTCAGCTCTCTCTGTGTATGTATATATCTCACTCTCTCTGGTTATGTATATCTCTCACTCTCTCTGGTTATGTATATCTCTCACTCTCTCTGGTTATGTATATATCTCACTCTCTCTGGTTATGTATAGCTCTCACTCTCTTGGCTTATGTATATCTCTCACTCTCTCTGGTTATGTATATCTCTCACTCTCTCTGGTTATGTATATATCTCACTCTCTAGGTTATGTATATCTCTCACTCTCTCTGGTTATGTATATATCTCACTCTCTCTGGTTATGTATATATCTCACTCTCTCTGGTTATGTATATCTCACTCTCTATGGTTCATGTATATCTCTCACTCTCCTTGGTTATGTATATCTCTCACTCTCTCTGGTTATGTATATCTCACACTCTCTCTGGTTATGTATATCTCTCACCTCTCTCTGGTTATGTATATATCTCACTCTCTCTGGTTATGTATATATCTCACTCTCTCTGGTTATGTAATATATCTCACTCTCTCTGGTTATGTATTATCTCACTCTCTCTGGTTATGTATATATCTCACCTCTCTCTGGTTATGTATATATCTCACTCTCTCTGGTTATGTTATCTCTCCTCTCTTGGTTATGTATATCTCTCACTCTCTCTGGTTATGTATATCTCTCACTCTCTCTGGTTATGTATATCTCTCACTCTCTCTGGTTATGTATATATCTCACTCTCTCTGGTTATGTATATATCTCACTCTCTCTGGTTATGTATATCTCTCACTCTCTCTGGTTATGTATATATCTCACTCTCTCTGGTTATGTATATCTCTCACTCTCTCTGGTTATGTATATCTCTCACTCTCTCTGGTTATGTATATCTCTCACTCTCTCTGGTTATGTATAGCTCTCACTCTCTCTGGTTATGTATATCTCTCACTCTCTCTGGTTATGTATATCTCTCACTCTCTCTGGTTATGTATATCTCTCACTCTCTCTGGTTATGTATATATCTCACTCTCTCTGGTTATGTATATCTCTCACTCTCTCTGGTTATGTATATCTCTCACTCTCTCTGGTTATGTATATCTCTCACTCTCTCTGGTTATGTATATCTCTCACTCTCTCTGGTTATGTATATCTCTCACTCTCTCTGGTTATGTATAGCTCTCACTCTCTCTGGTTATGTATATCTCTCACTCTCTCTGGTTATGTATATCTCTCACTCTCTCTGGTTATGTATATATCTCACTCTGGTTATGTATCAACTCTCACTCTCTTGGTTATGTATATATCTCACTCTCTCTGGTTATGTATATATCTTCACTCTCTCTGGTTATGTATATACTCTCACTCTCTCTGGTTATGTATATATCTCACTCTCTCTGGTTATGTATATCTCTCACTCTCTCTGGTTATGTATATATCTCACTCTCTCTGGTTATGTATATCTCTCACTCTCTCTGGTTATGTATATATCTCACTCTCTCTGGTTATGTATATATCTCACTCTCTCTGGTTATGTATATCTCTCACTCTCTCTGGTTATGTATATATCTCACTCTCTCTGGTTATGTATATCTCTCAATCTCTCTGGTTATGTATATCTCTCACTCTCTCTGGTTATGTATATCTCTCACTCTCTCTGGTTATGTATTTCTCTCACTCTCTCTGGTTATGTATATCTCTCACTCTCTGGTTATGTATATCTCTCACTCTCTCTGGTTATGTATATATCTCACACTCTACACTCTCTCTGGTTATGTATACTCTCTCTCACTCTCTCTGTTATGTATATATCTCACCTCTCTTGGTTATGTATATCTCTCACTCTCTTCTGTTATGTATATCTCTCACTCTTCTGGTTATGTATATCTCTCACTCTCTCTGGTTATGTATATCTCTCACTCTCTCTGGTTATGTATATCTCTCACTCTCTCTGGTTATGTATATCTCTCACTCTCTCTGGTTATGTATATCTCTCACTCTCTCTGGTTATGTATATCTCTCACTCTCTCTGGTTATGTATATCTCTCACTCTCTCTGGTTATGTATATCTCTCACTCTCTCTGGTTATGTATATCTCTCACTCTCTCTGGTTATGTATATCTCTCTTTGTCTCTCTCTGGTTATGTATATCTCTCACTCTCTCTGGTTATGTATAGCTCTCACTCTCTCTGGTTATGTATATCTCTCACTCTCTCTGGTTATGTATATATCTCACTCTCTCTGGTTATGTATATCTCTCACTCTCTCTGGTTATGTATATCTCTCACTCTCTCTGGTTATGTATATATCTCACTCTCTCTGGTTATGTATATCTCTCACTCTCTCTGGTTATGTATATCTCTCACTCTCTCTGGTTATGTATATCTCTCACTCTCTCTGGTTATGTATATCTCTCACTCTCTCTGGTTATGTATATATCTCACTCTCTCTGGTTATGTATATCTCTCACTCTCTCTGGTTATGTATATCTCTCACTCTCTCTGGTTATGTATATCTCTCACTCTCTCTGGTTATGTATATCTCTCACTCTCTCTGGTTATGTATAGCTCTCACTCTCTCTGGTTATGTATATCTCTCACTCTCTCTGGTTATGTATATCTCTCACTCTCTCTGGTTATGTATATCTCTCACTCTCTCTGGTTATGTATATCTCTCACTCTCTCTGGTTATGTATATCTCTCACTCTCTCTGGTTATGTATATCTCTCACTCTCTCTGGTTATGTATATCTCTCACTCTCTCTGGTTATGTATATCTCTCACTCTCTCTGGTTATGTATATCTCTCACTCTCTCTGGTTATGTATATCTCTCACTCTCTCTGGTTATGTATATCTCTCACTCTCTCTGGTTATGTATATCTCTCACTCTCTCTGGTTATGTATATCTCTCTCACTCTCTCTGGTTATGTATATCTCTCACTCTCTCTGGTTATGTATATCTCTCACTCTCTCTGGTTATGTATAGCTCTCACTCTCTCTGGTTATGTATATCTCTCACTCTCTGGTTATGTATATCTCTCACTCTCTCTGGTTATGTATATATCTCACTCTCTCTGGTTATGTATATATCTCACTCTCTCTGGTTATGTATATCTCTCACTCTCTCTGGTTATGTATATCTCTCACTCTCTCTGGTTATGTATAGCTCTCACTCTCTCTGGTTATGTATATATCTCACTCTCTGGTTATGTATATCTCTCACTCTCTCTGGTTATGTATATATCTCACTCTCTCTGGTTATGTATATCTCTCACTCTCTCTGGTTATGTATATATCTCTCACTCTCTCTGGTTATGTATAGATCTCACTCACTTACTCTCTCTGGTTATGTATATCTCTCACTCTCTCTGGTTATGTATATATCTCACTCTCTCTGGTTATGTATAGCTCTCACTCTCTCTGGTTATGTATATCTCTCACTCTCTCTGGTTATGTATATCTCTCACTCTCTCTGGTTATGTATATATCTCACTCTCTCTGGTTATGTATAGCTCTCACTCTCTCTGGTTATGTATATCTCTCACTCTCTCTGGTTATGTATATCTCTCACTCTCTCTGGTTATGTATATATCTCACTCTCTCTGGTTATGTATATATCTCACTCTCTCTGGTTATGTATAGCTCTCACTCTCTCTGGTTATGTATATCTCTCACTCTCTCTGGTTATGTATAGCTCTCACTCTCTCTGGTTATGTATATCTCTCACTCTCTCTGGTTATGTATATATCTCACTCTCTCTGGTTATGTATATCTCTCACTCTCTCTGGTTATGTCTAGCTCTCACTCTCTCTGGTTATGTATATCTCTCACTCTCTCTGGTTATGTATAGCTCTCACTCTCTCTGGTTATGTATATCTATCACTCTCTCTGGTTATGTATATATCTCACTCTCTCTGGTTATGTATATATCTCTCTCTCTCTGGCTCTCTCTGGTTATGTATATCTCTCACTCTCTCTGGTTATGTATAGCTCTCACTCTCTCTGGTTATGTATATCTCTCACTCTCTCTGGTTATGTATATATCTCACTCTCTCTGGTTATGTATATCTCTCACTCTCTGGTTATGTATATCTCTCACTCTCTCTGGTTATGTATATATCTCACTCTCTCTGGTTATGTATATCTCTCACTCTCTCTGGTTATGTATATCTCTCACTCTCTCTGGTTATGTATATCTCTCACTCTCTCTGGTTATGTATAGCTCTCACTCTCTCTGGTTATGTATATATCTCACTCTCTCTGGTTATGTATATCTCTCTCTCTCTCTGGTTATGTATATCTCTCACTCTCTCTGGTTATGTATAGCTCTCACTCTCTCTGGTTATGTATATCTCTCACTCTCTCTGGTTATGTATATCTCTCACTCTCTCTGGTTATGTATATATCTCACTCTCTCTGGTTATGTATATATCTCACTCTCTCTGGTTATGTATATATCTCACTCTCTCTGGTTATGTATAGCTCTCACTCTCTCTGGTTATGTATATATCTCACTCTCTCTGGTTATGTATATATCTCACTCTCTCTGGTTATGTATATCTCTCACTCTCTCTGGTTATGTATAGCTCTCACTCTCTCTGGTTATGTATATCTCTCACTCTCTCTGGTTATGTATATCTCTCACTCTCTCTGGTTATGTATAGCTCTCACTCTCTCTGGTTATGTATATATCTCACTCTCTCTGGTTATGTATATCTCTCACTCTCTCTGGTTATGTATATATCTCACTCTCTCTGGTTATGTATAGCTCTCACTCTCTCTGGTTATGTATATCTCTCACTCTCTCTGGTTATGTATATATCTCACTCTCTCTGGTTATGTATATCTCTCACTCTCTCTGGTTATGTATATCTCTCACTCTCTCTGGTTATGTATATCTCTCACTCTCTCTGGTTATGTATATCTCTCACTCTCTCTGGTTATGTATAGCTCTCACTCTCTCTGGTTATGTATATCTCTCACTCTCTCTGGTTATGTATATCTCTCACTCTCTCTGGTTATGTATATATCTCACTCTCTCTGGTTATGTATAGCTCTCACTCTCTCTGGTTATGTATAGCTCTCACTCTCTCTGGTTATGTATATATCTCACTCTCTCTGGTTATGTATATCTCTCACTCTCTCTGGTTATGTATATATCTTACTCTCTCTGGTTATGTATATATCTCACTCTCTCTTGTTATGTATAGCTCTCACTCTCTCTGGTTATGTATATATCTCACTCTCTCTGGTTATGTATATCTCTCACTCTCTCTGGTTATGTATATATCTCACTCTCTGGTTATGTATATCTCTCACTCTCTCTGGTTATGTATAGCTCTCACTCTCTCTGGTTATGTATATATCTCACTCTCTCTGGTTATGTATAGCTCTCACTCTCTCTGGTTATGTATAGCTCTCACTCTCTCTGGTTATGTATATATCTCACTCTCTCTGGTTATGTATTTCTCTCACTCTCTCTGGTTATGTATATATCTCACTCTCTCTGGTTATGTATATATCTCACTCTCTCTGGTTATGTATATATCTCACTCTCTCTGGTTATGTATAGCTCTCACTCTCTCTGGTTATGTATATATCTCACTCTCTCTGGTTATGTATATTTCTCACTCTCTCTGGCTCTTTCTGGTTATGTATATCTCTCACTCTCTCTGGTTATGTATAGCTCTCACTCTCTCTGGTTATGTATATATCTCACTCTCTCTGGTTATGTATATATCTCACTCTCTCTGGTTATGTATATATCTCACTCTCTCTGGTTATGTATAGCTCTCACTCTCTCTGGTTATGTATATCTCTCACTCTCTCTGGTTATGTATAGCTCTCACTCTCTCTGGTTATGTATATATCTCACTCTCTCTGGTTATGTATAGCTCTCACTCTCTCTGGTTATGTATATCTCTCACTCTCTCTGGTTATGTATATCTCTCACTCTCTCTGGTTATGTATATATCTCACTCTCTCTGGTTATGTATATATCTCACTCTCTCTGGTTATGTATAGCTCTCACTCTCTCTGGTTATGTATATCTCTCACTCTCTCTGGTTATGTATAGCTCTCACTCTCTCTGGTTATGTATATCTCTCACTCTCTCTGGTTATGTATATATCTCACTCTCTCTGGTTATGTATATCTCTCACTCTCTCTGGTTATGTCTAGCTCTCACTCTCTCTGGTTATGTATATCTCTCACTCTCTCTGGTTATGTATAGCTCTCACTCTCTCTGGTTATGTATATCTATCACTCTCTCTGGTTATGTATATATCTCACTCTCTCTGGTTATGTATATATCTCTCTCTCTCTGGCTCTCTCTGGTTATGTATATCTCTCACTCTCTCTGGTTATGTATAGCTCTCACTCTCTCTGGTTATGTATATCTCTCACTCTCTCTGGTTATGTATATATCTCACTCTCTCTGGTTATGTATATCTCTCACTCTCTGGTTATGTATATCTCTCACTCTCTCTGGTTATGTATATATCTCACTCTCTCTGGTTATGTATATATCTCACTCTCTCTGGTTATGTATATCTCTCACTCTCTCTGGTTATGTATATCTCTCACTCTCTCTGGTTATGTATAGCTCTCACTCTCTCTGGTTATGTATATATCTCACTCTCTCTGGTTATGTATATCTCTCTCTCTCTCTGGTTATGTATATCTCTCACTCTCTCTGGTTATGTATATATCTCACTCTCTCTGGTTATGTATAGCTCTCACTCTCTCTGGTTATGTATAGCTCTCACTCTCTCTGGTTATGTATATATCTCACTCTCTCTGGTTATGTATATCTCTCACTCTCTCTGGTTATGTATATATCTTACTCTCTCTGGTTATGTATATATCTCACTCTCTCTGGTTATGTATAGCTCTCACTCTCTCTGGTTATGTATAGCTCTCACTCTCTCTGGTTATGTATATCTCTCACTCTCTCTGGTTATGTATATCTCTCACTCTCTCTGGTTATGTATAGCTCTCACTCTCTCTGGTTATGTATATCTCTCACTCTCTCTGGTTATGTATAGCTCTCACTCTCTCTGGTTATGTATATATCTCACTCTCTCTGGTTATGTATATCTCTCACTCTCTCTGGTTATGTATATATCTCACTCTCTGGTTATGTATAGCTCTCACTCTCTCTGGTTATGTATAGCTCTCACTCTCTCTGGTTATGTATAGCTCTCACTCTCTCTGGTTATGTATATCTCTCACTCTCTCTGGTTATGTATATCTCTCACTCTCTCTGGTTATGTATATCTCTCACTCTCTCTGGTTATGTATATATCTCACTCTCTCTGGTTATGTATATATCTCACTCTCTCTGGTTATGTATATATCTCACTGTTACAGAAGCATTAGTTATTTTGTTGTGAAGAGCTTATTTCCCAGCAGCAATGCCTGAACCAGCAAGCCAGCGCCTAAGAAGGGCTCCAAGAAAACCGTAACAAGTATCATTTCATAAAGAGTTAACTCTTTTTTTTCAGCTTTTAGAAACTATTGTCTAATTACACGTTTGCTGGCCTCAGCTCTAAGTTTAGTGATAACAAATCCCATTGTCTAATCACCTCTGGAGCCAGACTGCTAATTGATAAGATGAATTTGTAAACTTGTTATCTTAAGTACTGTAATCCTATTGTGGCCTGTCAAAGGACAGTGCTCTCTATCTAAATGTGTGATGGGGGATTTTGTGCTTCCCCCCCCTCTCCCCCTGGGAGTGCCCTGTGTGCATGTAACCTTAATAAAAAGCAGGCTGGGCATCCCAGTCCTGAGTTCTTGTTTGACCCTCAATCGCAACGTTGACTCGTTTTTGTGGGCAGAAGGGTATCCTAGCTGTACTGCAGCTAAGGGAGATTATTCTATATTTGCGAGACTCATATAGAATACTATGGAAAGCAGCTTCTCCCCTCTTTAGCAATAGGGATCCAGGCTACTAAGCGGTCCATCTCTCAGCGAGACTAAGGGTAACCGTAACATTTGGCGGCAGCGGCAGGATTTTCCTGGATTTCCTAGGAGAGGTACGAAAAATTGAAGCGTACAACCCTAAAGGATTTACTTGAAAGCAGAGGGGGGTACGCCAGCAACCGGCCGAGGAGAGAGCTGATCGCAGAATTGACCGAACTGGATCAGAGCTTCACAATGGCGGAAACACCGACCACGATTAGTGACGAAAAAACCAGGATTGTTCGGGAAAGGCTCTCATTATACGGGCCGAACCCCTCCATGGAATTGGTACAGCAGTTGATGGCGGAGGCGGACGAGGATATACGAGAGACTCGAGCCCACGAACTCAACCTAGCGAACGCACACCGCAATGTTGAAGCCCCGCAGGTAATCATCCCTGTCGAAAATGCTGGGAGGCCCAAGATACCCTATGCGGCATTTCGACCCTTCCTAGAGAGCGAGACAGGGATTGATGAATATTTGGCGGACTTCGAAAGGCAATGTGCCCTGCACCAGATTCCCAACAGAGAGTGGCCCACGATATTGTCTGGGAAACTATCCGGGCGAGCCCTGGAAGCCTTTCGTACTCTGGGTGCTGAGGAAGTGACACAGTATGAGCTAGTTAAGGAGACACTGTTGCGACGGTACGCTGTAACTCCGGACACGTATCGCAGACAGTTTCGGGGCACGGAAAAGAAGCCTAACGATAGGCCGAATGCGGAGAGCGGCAAATCACTGGCTGAGCGGAAGTAAAGCGGTGACTGGGGAGGAAATTTTACAATTGTTTCTCTTAGAACATTTTTATAATGGCATGGAACAGCAAGGGAAGGAATGGCTGCGAGACAGGCGGCCTTCTACCTTAGAAGAAGCAGCCAAATTGGCCGATGAACATTATGACTCCCGTCTTCACGAACCCATGAACTACCGAGCTCCAGCACGGGTCGAACCCAGAGAGGTTTACCGTGCACCCCCTCGTGCTGAATTCCGAGCCCCGGTGCCCACAGGGCCCGTCCGACACTCAGGACCACCCAATAACAGCTCTGAGCGTCCCAGACCGACTTGCCACCGATGCAAGCAACCAGGGCATTTCATGGCTAGCTGCCCCCTTAATACGCACCAGACACCCAGGAATTACAATTACCCCTCTGGGTCCTATCGTCCGGCCCGGGCCCTCTGTGTTAACCAAGAGGCCCCTATGGAGGGATATGTGGGGCCACTTCACGAGGCAGACCCTGTATATGCTGCCTCAGATAACCGCCAGCACCATCGGCAGAGGGTATGGCTCGAGGGGCGATCTACCGAGGGATTGCGAGACACAGGGGCTACTATCACGCTGGTACAGAGTCATTTGGTGCCAGAGCACAAGCGATCCGGACAGACTGTGGCCGTTAGAGTGGCGGGGGGGGATGTGTACAAAATTCCAACAGCTAAAGTGCATCTTGATTGGGGAGCGGGAAAGGGGGCTGTGAACGTGGGCCTAATGGATAATTTACCTGCCAAAGTACTACTGGGCAACGATTTGGGCCCCATGACTTCTGCCTATGCTCCAGTATGCAACAACGAGGCGGACCCAGCGACTACACGGGCCCAAGCCCGGACGGAGCGAGAGCTCTCACCAGTGCGGGAGACACAGGTAAGACCTACCCCGACCTTGCCTGACAGGTTAGGCCCCATACCCTGGGACACCCCAGATGCTTTCGAGGCAGAGTCTAAGACTGACCCGACCTTACAAAAGTACCGGGAACGAGCAGAGACCGGAGGGGGCGGGGCAGATAACGAAACATTCTTATGGGAAAAAGGGAAACTATACCGCTGGACAGAGAAAAGGGGACAGCGTAGGCGACAGCTGGTAGTGCCCCACAAATACCGTCAAGAAATCCTCAAAATAGGCCACGACATCCCCTTAGCAGGCCACCTAGCCGTTACCCGTACCCTACACCGCATTACTCACACGTTCTTTTGGCCAGGGGTGCACGCTGACGTTAGAACTTACTGTAACACCTGCGATGTGTGTCAACGAGTAGGAAGGCGAGGCGATCACCCTAAAGCCCAGCTAGTAAATATGCCCATTGTAGAGGAACCCTTCAGCCGGGTTGCTATTGACCTAGTGGGACCACTGGCTACCCCTAGTCCCTCCGGTAAGCGATACATTCTTACCGTAGTGGACTACGCTACCAGGTACCCAGAGGCTGTCGCCCTATCCAACATACAAGCGGATACGGTAGCGAATGCACTAGTACAGGTGTTCTCCCGGGTAGGATTTCCAAAAGAAATCCTATCCGACCGAGGCACCCAATTTACGGCTGAATTGACCCAACAACTCTGGCAGGTTTGCAAAATTAAGTCCCTCCTGAGCTCCCCATACCACCCCCAGACGAACGGGCTGTGTGAGAGGTTCAATGGGACCCTCAAGCAAATGCTCAAGACGTTCACTCAGGAATACCGAGACTGGGAACGCTTCCTGCCGCACCTCCTATTTGCTTATCGGGAGGTGCCCCAGGAAACGACAGGGTTCTCTCCCTTCGAGTTGCTCTACGGAAGAAAGGTACGGGGACCCCTAAACCTGATCCGGGAGCACTGGGAGGGAGAGATGGAGGCTGACGGTGTCCCCATTGTGCCATACGTGCTGGAACTCAGGGACCGAATGGAGCAATTAGCCAAATCCGTGCGGGCTAATCTCCAGTTGGCCCAGAGAAGACAGAAAGTATGGTACGATCGGGGGGCCCGAAAGAGAATCTTCACCATAGGACAAAAGGTGTTAGTACTTAAGCCGGTGAAGACAGACAAATTGCAGGCGTCCTGGCAGGGTCCCTACCAGATCGTAGAGAAAAGGGGAGACACCACTTATGTGATAGCTAGCTGCCACGACAACAATCTTAGAAAGACATTCCATGTAAACATGCTCAAGGAATATTTTGAGCGACCAGAGAACGTGACGGCCGTATGTTGTTCCCCTCAGGAAGACCCCGACAGTTTACCCATTCCAGACCTATTAGAAAAGAGCCTCCCCACAGGTATAGTGGCGCAGGTTCAGATAGGGGACCGACTTAGCCCCACTGAAAGGGAGCAGCTCAACCAACTCCTCCAGTCCAAACACCTCACCTTCTCCCCGAAGCCAGGGTACACTACTTTAACCACCCACCAGGTAGATACTCCGGGACAAGCTCCCTTGCGCCAGGCTCCGTACCGAATCCCCGAAGCAGTTAGGACAGGAATGAAGAAGGAGATCGATGAGATGCTCCAGCTCAGGGTAATTGAGCCCTCCGATAGTCCCTGGGCCTCCCCAGTTGTCTTGGTGCCCAAGAAAGATGGGACCACCCGGTTCTGCGTAGACTATCGGAGGCTCAATGAAAAGACCGTGACGGACGCTTACCCTATGCCCAGGGTAGACGAGCTACTCGATCGTATAGCCAGGGGAAATTACCTGACCACTATTGACCTCTGCAAAGGTTACTGGCAGATTCCCCTGGCCCCGGAGGCTATCCTCAAGTCGGCATTCGTCACCCCATTCGGCTTATATCAGTTTAGGGTAATGCCGTTTGGGATGAAGAATGCCCCAGCTACATTCCAGCGCTTGGTGGATAGGCTCCTGGATGGCTTCCAGAGTTTTGCTTGCGCCTACCTGGACGACATAGCGATCCACAGTGAGTCCTGGGAGGAATGTGGGAATGGTTCTGGATCAGATCCGGGCTGCTGGCCTGACTCTGAAGCCAGAAAAATGCCACTTTGGGATGGCCGAGGTACAGTACCTGGGTCACCGGGTGGGGTGTGGAAAGCAGCGACCAGAGCCGGCAAAAATAGAAGCTGTCGCCAATTGGCCCACCCCCATCACTAAGACTCAGGTCCTAGCCTTCCTGGGCACGGCAGGGTACTATAGACGGTTCGTACCAGACTACAGCACACTTGCCAAACCCCTGACTGACTTGACCAAGAAGAACTTACCTCGACAGGTCTTGTGGTCTCCCCACTGTGAAACGGCTTTCCAGGCTCTCAAAAATGCTCTAATTAACGCTCCTGTCTTGGCGGCCCCAGCCCTTAACAAACGTTTTATCGTCCATACAGATGCTTCCATGTTCGGGCTGGGAGCCGTCCTCAGCCAAGTAGGCGAAGATGGAGGGGAGCATCCAGTTGCCTACATCAGCCGGAAGCTCCTGCCCCGCGAAGTCAGCTATGCAGCGGTCGAAAAGGAGTGTTTGGCTTTGGTGTGGGCATTAAAGAAATTGACTCCCTATTTATATGGTCAGGAGTTCACTCTGGTCACCGACCATAACCCGTTGGTGTGGCTGAACCGGGTCTCTGGAGATAACGGCAGGCTATTACGTTGGAGCTTATCGTTGCAACCCTTCAATTTCACCATTACTTACAGACCTGGGAAACAGAATGGCAACGCCGACGGGTTGTCCAGACAAACCGACCTCAGCCCCGCATAACCAGCGGTCTGGACAGCCTTAGTCTGCCCCGAAAAGGGGTCAGACCGTGTCTGCCAGAGTGTTCCACAGAAAGGGAGCACTGTTACAGAAGCATTAGTTATTTTGTTGTGAAGAGCTTATTTCCCAGCAGCAATGCCTGAACCAGCAAGCCAGCGCCTAAGAAGGGCTCCAAGAAAACCGTAACAAGTATCATTTCATAAAGAGTTAACTCTTTTTTTTCAGCTTTTAGAAACTATTGTCTAATTACACGTTTGCTGGCCTCAGCTCTAAGTTTAGTGATAACAAATCCCATTGTCTAATCACCTCTGGAGCCAGACTGCTAATTGATAAGATGAACTTGTAAACTTGTTATCTTAAGTACTGTAATCCTATTGTGGCCTGTCAAAGGACAGTGCTCTCTATCTAAATGTGTGATGGGGGATTTTGTGCTTCCCCCCCCCCTCTTCCCCTGGGAGTGCCCTGTGTGCATGTAACCTTAATAAAAAGCAGGCTGGGCATCCCAGTCCTGAGTTCTTGTTTGACCCTCAATCGCAGCGTTGACTCGTTTTTGTGGGCAGAAGGGTATCCTAGCTGTACTGCAGCTAAGGGAGATTATTCTATATTTGCGAGACTCATATAGAATACTATGGAAAGCAGCTTCTCCCCTCTTTAGCAATAGGGATCCAGGCTACTAAGCGGTCCATCTCTCAGCGAGACTAAGGGTAACCGTAACACTCACTCTCTCTGGTTATGTATAGCTCTCACTCTCTCTGGTTATGTATATATCTCACTCTCTCTGGTTATGTATATATCTCACTCTCTCTGGCTCTCTCTGGTTATGTATATCTCTCACTCTCTCTGGTTATGTATAGCTCTCACTCTCTCTGGTTATGTATATATCTCACTCTCTCTGGTTATGTATATCTCTCACTCTCTCTGGTTATGTATATATCTCACTCTCTCTGGTTATGTATATATCTCACTCTCTCTGGTTATGTATATCTCTCACTCTCTCTGGTTATGTATAGCTCTCACTCTCTCTGGTTATGTATATCTCTCACTCTCTCTGGTTATGTATAGCTCTCACTCTCTCTGGTTATGTATATCTCTCACTCTCTCTGGTTATGTATATATCTCACTCTCTCTGGTTATGTATATATCTCACTCTCTCTGGCTCTCTCTGGTTATGTATATCTCTCACTCTCTCTGGTTATGTATAGCTCTCACTCTCTCTGGTTATGTATATCTCTCACTCTCTCTGGTTATGTATATATCTCACTATCTCTGGTTATGTATATCTCTCACTCTCTGGTTATGTATATCTCTCACTCTCTCTGGTTATGTATATATCTCACTCTCTCTGGTTATGTATAGCTCTCACTCTCTCTGGTTATGTATATATCTCACTCTCTCTGGTTATGTATAGCTCTCACTCTCTCTGGTTATGTATAGCTCTCACTCTCTCTGGTTATGTATAGCTCTCACTCTCTCTGGTTATGTATATATCTCACTCTCTCTGGTTATGTATATCTCTCTCTCTCTCTGGTTATGTATATCTCTCACTCTCTCTGGTTATGTATATATCTCACTCTCTCTGGTTATGTATAGCTCTCACTCTCTCTGGTTATGTATATATCTCACTCTCTCTGGTTATGTATATATCTCTCTCTCTCTGGTTATGTATATCTCTCACTCTCTCTGGTTATGTATATCTCTCACTCTCTCTGGTTATGTATAGCTCTCTCTCTCTGGTTATGTATATCTCTCACTCTCTCTGGTTATGTATATCTCACTCTCTCTGGTTATGTATATCTCACTCTCTCTGGTTATGTATATCTCACTCTCTCTGGTTATGTATATATCTCACTCTCTCTGGTTATGTATATCTCACTCTCTCTGGTTATGTATAGCTCTCACTCTCTCTGGTTATGTATAGCTCTCACTCTCTCTGGTTATGTATATATCTCACTCTCTCTGGTTATGTATATCTCTCACTCTCTCTGGTTATGTATATCTCTCACTCTCTCTGGTTATGTATATCTCTCACTCTCTCTGGTTATGTATATCTCTCACTCTCTCTGGTTATGTATATATCTCACTCTCTCTGGTTATGTATATATCTCACTCTCTCTGGTTATGTATATATCTCACTCTCTCTGGTTATGTATAGCTCTCACTCTCTCTGGTTATGTATATCTCTCACTCTCTCTGGTTATGTATATCTCTCACTCTCTCTGGTTATGTATATCTCTCACTCTCTCTGGTTATGTATATATCTCACTCTCTCTGGTTATGTATATCTCTCACTCTCTCTGGTTATGTATATATCTCACTCTCTCTGGTTATGTATATATCTCACTCTCTCTGGCTCTCTCTGGTTATGTATATCTCTCACTCTCTCTGGCTCTCTTTGGTTATGTATATCTCTCACTTTCTCTGTCTCTCTCAGGCTCTGTATATCTCTCTCCCTCTCTGGTTATGTATATCTCTCACTCACTCTGGCTCTCTCTGGTCATGTATATATCTCTCTCTCTCTGTCTCTCTGTCTCTCTCACGCTCTGTATATCTCTCACTCTCTCTGTCTCTCTCACGCTCTGTATATCTCTCTCCCTCTCTGGTTATGTATAGCTCTCTCTCTACAGAAAAAACACATAGGCCCAAAGGCCGTGAAAGAATACACTTATAGCACTCTTGTAGTCCTCTTATGACACACTATGTGTGTAATTTTGAAGATAGAGTACCAATGGTAAGGGGAGTACGCTTGAAATAATTAAAACATAACTTTTATTAGTACGCAAAAAAACGGAGATAAAATAAAGGGATGTGCAATTAAAAACAAAAGCTACCTGGGGAGTGATAAATTATGTATCTTTTATCACTGTGGTGTCTGGATATAACAATCTTCAGTTGTTATATAGATAGGGTGTATACAATTGAAATATAAAATATATTGACCCCTGCCTTTATGGAAATGATATTGATACTCAATGTTTCATATATTAACACTTAAGTTAATTGTTTAGAGTTGACCATAAGTTCATTGTAGGGAAAGGGTATCTTGTTTAATTGTTACACAAAATATCTTGAAATTCTATGATATTGTATAGGGCACATAAATGAGGGCAAAACGTGCATCATAAGTTTGGCAGTCAGTGTGATTGGTGTATACTTAGGTATTGTTATTGGTGTGTTCCTAGTACCACAAGTTTAAATCTCAAATATTAGTTTGATGATCTTATGTATAGTAAACGATTGATTTTAAGCTATTTGCACTTCTTATAAAATACTTATCACATAAAGTCGGTATTTCACACTATATAGTGAATATAGATAAGTTTATTTCTGAGAAGATAGCTATAAATATAACCAAGCCAGATCATATGTTAGCAGAGTCTTATAAACAGCTTCAGGTTGTTCCATAAATTGTATTATAGTCAGACAAGGTCAACCCTTATATTATTATAAACCAGTATGCCTCTGGTATTGTGTTACAATTCTCCCCTTGTAGAGAGAGTCTTAAATAATTTTGGTTGGCTAAATAGCATATATTGTGTGTTATATATGGAGCCCACTTGATTGCTGTATGATTGGATAGTATAGTTGTCACAGTGTATTATTTTTAAGCAGAAACTCCTATCTGTTTCTGCACACTGAATGTGCAGTTTCCATATATATCTATCTCACTGACTCATGCTTAGAATTAGCTAATATAAGTGTTAAACAATCGTTGCTAGATGAATCTCTTAAGTTGATGCTTGTGATTATATTAAGATTAAAGCAGTAAGTACTGTGGTCAATTAACAAAATAATAGATATAATACTATATTCTTGTTATTAACTCTGAGTTTGCAACCATTAAAGGTAACAGTTAGTTAAATGTGCAACAGGTATAATTTTGTTGCAAACTCTCAGCTGTAAAATTTGCCTCTGTATGTCGCAGCTAAGCCGTTTTTTATACAGATTGTTATCCACCCTCGTATTAGTCTTATATGTTAGTTTTCCCACCAGAGATTAAAATTTGCCTCTGTATGTCGCAGCTACCCCCTTTGACAACCCCCTTTGAGAAAGCCGGGTATACGGCGAAACATGTTAGGGAACTGGTGAGGAGTCAGGGAGCTCCTGTGTTTGTTAGGGCTTAGTTACCTGGGGTAATAGAGGTTGTTAATTTCTGTTCTGCTTTAGCGGTCACAGGCATATCACAGCCACAGTACTATGTAGCAATACTAGACGCTTATTAGGCACCACAGAATTTTGTTAATACAATATCTTGATAACGATATATCACTTAGATTGGCACTAAGAGGAGCATAACTGGGATCATTTAGGCAGTCCAAACGCTGTTTTTTAACTATTTAAGATATGCAGTACTATGAGCGCAATAGACAACGCTAATAGCTGAAGACACAGCAGTCGATTTATATATACAGCTGATTGCAAACACCCGCAAAGTCCAAATAACTTGAAATCCCAACACAGAGCAACTTTTAATCTCTGGTGGGAAAACTAACATATAAGACTAATACGAGGGTGGATAACAATCTGTATAAAAAACGGCTTAGCTGCGACATACAGAGGCAAATTTTACAGCTGAGAGTTTGCAACAAAATTATACCTGTTGCACATTTAACTAACTGTTACCTTTAATGGTTGCAAACTCAGAGTTAATAACAAGAATATAGTATTATATCTATTATTTTGTTAATTGACCACAGTACTTACTGCTTTAATCTTAATATAATCACAAGCATCAACTTAAGAGATTCATCTAGCAACGATTGTTTAACACTTATATTAGCTAATTCTAAGCATGAGTCAGTGAGATAGATATATATGGAAACTACACATTCAGTGTGCAGAAACAGATAGGAGTTTCTGCTTAAAAATAATACACTGTGACAACTATACTATCCAATAATACAGCAATCAAGTGGGCTCCATATATAACACACAATATATGCTATTTAGCCAACCAAAATTATTTAAGACTCTCTCTACAAGGGGAGAATTGTAACACAATACCAGAGGCATACTGGTTTATAATAATATAAGGGTTGACCTTGTCTGACTATAATACAATTTATGGAACAACCTGAAGCTGTTTATAAGACTCTGCTAACATATGATCTGGCTTGGTTATATTTATAGCTATCTTCTCAGAAATAAACTTATCTATATTCACTATATAGTGTGAAATACCGACTTTATGTGATAAGTATTTTATAAGAAGTGCAAATAGCTTAAAATCAATCGTTTACTATACATAAGATCATCAAACTAATAGTTGAGATTTAAACTTGTGGTACTAGGAACACACCAATAACAATACCTAAGTATACACCAATCACACTGACTGCCAAACTTATGATGCACGTTTTGCCCTCATTTATGTGCCCTATACAATATCATAGAATTTCAAGATATTTTGTGTAACAATTAAACAAGATACCCTTTCCCTACAATGAACTTATGGTCAACTCTAAACAATTAACTTAAGTGTTAATATATGAAACATTGAGTATCAATATCATTTCCATAAAGGCAGGGGTCAATATATTTTATATTTCAATTGTATACACCCTATCTATATAACAACTGAAGATTGTTATATCCAGACACCACAGTGATAAAAGATACATAATTTATCACTCCCCAGGTAGCTTTTGTTTTTAATTGCACATCCCTTTATTTTATCTCCGTTTTTTTTGCGTACTAATAAAAGTTATGTTTTAATTATTTCAAGCGTACTCCCCTTACCATTGGTACTCTATCTTCAAAATTACACACATAGGCCTCGCTTCCATTGAGTCGTTAAAAATGGAGCCGTAAGCTACCGAAGCGGCCGACAGCTAAAAGTAACTTACGGCTGCATTTTAGTACCAGGTTTCCATTGAAAAGATTAGCGTGTTGCGCGCAGTCGCTCTTTTCGTGTAGCTGTAAGTTAACGTTGTGTTAACGCTTCCATCTGACGTCGGATTTCTTGAAAATCAATTAGTTGCTAAGGTAACCCGACCTTACGCTATAGAATTTACATTTAACGTCCGTGCTTCTTACCTGTGATCGCCTCTCAAGAAAAATAAAAAAACACTTATCCATATTTTTAATAATCAAATACTATTTTCTAATATAATTATATTTAACACTTCATAAATATAAGTAATATTTCTTGCTGCCCTAGGCATAGGTCTAGTTTGCATTCTGTAGATATGTTCTTGCATATATTATTATATTTAAATATATACTGATATTTCTATTAGAATATAAGTTCAACTATTTCTATACATGAGACAACAATAAATATTACTTATAACAATTTATTTCTACATTAAAACACTTGCATTATTTGCAAGTTTTATAATTTCAATAGAAAATAGGTCTCAAAAAGCACAATTTTCCTCTTTTACACCTAGTTGAGCTGGGGGTAATATTTCTCAATGTATCGACAGCCTCCGACAATGTATTAACGGTTAGCGCTTTCATTGGAAACCTGGTATAATTTATCGATTAACGGCTTCTATTACTTTCTATGGGACGCGAAGATCTTTTCGGCAGCCGAAGTCCGGCTGCCGATATCGAGGTATAACGCGCCATTGGAAACAGTCGATAAACGATATTGCTTCCGACAGCATATTTATCGGTTTGCGAGTGCACGCAAACTGAATTACGACTCAATGGAAGCGAGGCCATAGTGTGTCATAAGAGGACTACAAGAGTGCTATAAGTGTATTCTTTCACGGCCTTTGGGCCTATGTGTTTTTTCTGTAATGTATACAATACACAGCACCATCTACCCAATGGTTATATGAAACAGAAACCAGTAACCTATATAGGGTGTAGTCACAAGAATTAAGAAAGGCAGTGCCATTGAAATCCTCTTCTTGCTTCAAAATAGCTCTCACTCTCTCTGGCTCTCTCTTTCTCTCTCTCACTCTCTCTGGCTCTCTCTTTCTCTCTCTCACTCTCTCTGGCTCTCTCTTTCTCTCTCTCACTCTCTCTTTCTCTCTCTCACTCTCTCTGGCTCTCTCTTTCTCTCTCTCACTCTCTCTGGCTCAGTATATATCTCACTCTCATCAGACAGGTGTTAGATATCAATTAGCAAACACACCTCTTTGTAAGGAGGTGGATAACTGTTAGTTTGTTATTTAAGGCAGAGGTAGGATGTTGAATGAATATATGCCTGATGAAACGGTTCTAACCGAGAAACGCGTTGCATTTGAGGGGTGCCACTGTATACCCTTTTATCCACTCATCATAAACAACTGCTGTGTTGTTTTTTTATCTTTGTTTTTAATAAATAGCTACATTTTATTTTAAATGTACTCTGAGTGGAGTTCTTTTCCTACCTTCTGCCTTTGCCGATTGCTCACTGGGACTTACACCCCTGTACAACCAAGAATCTACATCTAGGGTGAGCTGCTACACCTGTCATAAAGTTACAGCCTGTCTCTACCAGCACATAAGTGTGCTACAGGAGTATGTGAGTACCCATCTGTATCATCTAAGAGATATTGCCGGTTATACCTTTAATGGTCTGCACATGTAGTGCTTTATTTGTTTGTTTTTTAATCTCTCACCAGCTACACAGTTTTGCCTGGAGGGTGAGCTGTCACACCTATCTGAAATTGCAGCTTGTCTCTACCAGCACATAGGTGTGCTTCAATAGTATGTGAGTACTCATTTGGCTCCATTCTGTTTGTTCTGTATCATACCATCTGATTATACCACACATGAGGCGCCCCTCTGTCTTCTTGTACTTTTTCAGCTATACCCGGACCAGTCGGTGAGGAGGAGGCAGCCCATATATGAACATTGTATATCCCATTTTCTCCGGTCATCCGGTCATATATTTCAAAGAAAGACTTTGATCTCTGTATTATCCTATATTCAAGGATTCAAGGGTTTTTTATTTCATATATATATTTTTCATTTTTATTTTTATTTTGTTTGGTCCTTGTGATATTTGAATTGTTCTGTATTATCTACGCATAGTGATTCATTTTTGCACTTAGTTACCCCTGCACCTTTAGCGCCCCCTCTATTTTGTTGTTATATCTCACTCTCTCTGTGTCTTTCGCTTTATATCTCACTCTCTCTGGTTCTGTATATATCTCATTCTCTCTGTCTCTTTCTCTGTATATTTCACTCTCTCTGACTCTCTTTTTCTGTCTCTGTATATCATGCTCTGGTTGTGTAAATCTCTCACTCTCTTTCTGTTTCTCTCTTGCTCTCTTTCTGTCTCTCTCTCTGGTTGTGTATATCTCTCTTTGTCTCTCTCTGGTTGTGTATATCTCTCTTTGTCTCTCTCTGGTTGTGTATATCTCTCTTTGTCTCTCTCTGGTTGTGTATATCTCTCTTTGTCTCTCTCTGGTTGTGTATATCTCTGTCTGTCTCTCTCTGGCTGTGTATATCTCTCTTTGTCTCTCTCTGGCTGTGTATATCTCTCTTTGTCTCTCTCTGGCTGTGTATATCTATCTTTGTCTCTCTCTGGTTTTGTATATCTCTCTTTGTCTCTCTCTGGTTGTGCATATCTCTCTTTGTCTCTCTCTGGTTGTGTATATCTCTCTTTGTCTCTCTCTGGTTGTGTATATCTCTCTTTGTCTCTCTCTGGTTGTGTATATCTCTCTTTGTCTCTCTCTGGTTGTGTATATCTCTCTTTGTCTCGCTTTGGTTATGTATATCTCTCTTTGTCTGTTGGTGGTTGTGTATAACTCTCTTTGTCTCTCTCTGGTTGTGTATATCTCTCTTTGTCTCTCTCTGGTTGTGTATATCTCACTTTGTCTCACTTTGGTTGTGTATATCTCTCTTTGTCTCACTTTGGTTGTGTATATCTCTCTTTGTCTCACTTTGGTTGTGTATATCTCACTTTGTCTCTCTCTGGTTGTGTATATCTCTCTTTGTCTCACTTTGGTTATGTATATCTCTCTTTGTCTCACTTTGGTTGTGTATATCTCTCTTTGTCTCACTTTGGTTATGTATATCTCTCTTTGTCTGTTGGTGGTTGTGTATATCTCTCTTTGTCTCTCTCTGGTTGTGTATATCTCTCTTTGTCTCTCTCTGGTTGTGTATATCTCACTTTGTCTCACTTTGGTTGTGTATATCTCTCTTTGTCTCTCTCTGGTTGTGTATATCTCTCTTTGTCTCACTTTGGTTGTGTATATCTCACTTTGTCTCACTTTCGTTGTGTATATCTCTCTTTGTCTCGCTTTGGTTGTGTATATCTCTCACTCTCTCTGGCTCTCTTTCTGTCTCTGTATATATTTTACTCTCTCTGACTCCCTCTCTGTATATCTCAAACTCTCTTTCTTTTTCTGTCTCTGTATATCTCTTGCTCTCTCTGGTTGTGTAAATCTCTTTCTGGCTCTCTCAGACTCTGTATATATCTCACTCTGTCTGGCTTTCTCTTTCTGAATATCTCCGGTTGTGTATATCTCTCACTCTCTCTGGTTATGTAAAGCTCTCACTCTCTCTGGTTATGTATATCTCTCACTCTCTCTGGTTATGTATAGCTCTCACTCTCTCTGGTTATGTATATCTCTCACTCTCTCTGGTTATGTATATCTCTCACTCACTCTGGCTCTGAATATATCTCACTCTCTCTGTCTCTTTCTCTGTATGTCTCACTCTCTCTGGCTCTCTTTTTCTGTCTCTGTATATCTCATGCTCTGGTTGTGTAAATCTCTCACTCTCTTTCTGTCTCGCTCTCTCTGGTTGTGTATATCTCTTTCTGACTCTCTCTGGCTCTGCATAGCTCTCGCTCTCTCTACCTCTCTTTCTGTCTCTTTCTCTGGTTTTATATATCTCTCTGGTTGTGTAAATCTCTCACTCTCTTTGTCTCTCTCTGGTTGTGTAAATCTCTCACTCTCTCTGGCTCTGTATATATCTCACTCTCTCTGTCTCTTTCTCTGTATATCTCACTCTCCCTGGCTCTCTTTTTCTGTCTCTGTATATCTCATGCTCTGGTTGTGTAAATCTCTCACTCTCTTTCTGTCTCGCTCTCTCTGGTTGTGTATATCTCTCTTTGTCTCTCTCTGGTTGTGTATATCTCTCTTTGTCTCTCTCTGGCTGTGTATATCTCTCTTTGTCTCTCTCTGGTTGTGTATATCTCTGTTTGTCTCTCTCTGGTTGTGTATATCTCTGTCTGTCTCACTCTGGTTGTGTATATCTCTCTTTGTCTCTCTCTGGTTGTGTATATCTCTTTGTCTCTCTCTGGTTGTGTATATCTCTCTTTGTCTCACTCTGGTTGTGTATATCTCTCTTTGTCTCTCTCTGGTTGTGTATATCTCTCTTTGTCTCTCTCTGGTTGTGTATATCTCTCTTTGTCTCTCTCTGGTTGTGTATATCTCTCTTTGTCTCACTCTGGTTGTGTATATCTCTCTTTGTCTCTCTCTGGTTGTGTATATCTCTCTTTGTCTCTCTCTGGTTGTGTATATCTCTCTTTGTCTCTCTCTGGCTGTGTATATCTCTCTTTGTCTCTCTCTGGCTGTGTATATCTCTCTTTGTCTCACTCTGGTTGTGTATATCTCTCTTTGTCTCTCTCTGGCTGTGTATATCTCTCTTTGTCTCACTCTGGTTGTGTATATCTCTCTTTGTCTCTCTCTGGCTGTGTATATATCTCTTTGTCTCTCTCTGGTTGTGTATATCTCTCTTTGTCTCTCTCTGGTTGTGTATATCTCTCTTTGTCTCACTCTGGTTGTGTATATCTCTCTTTGTCTCTCTCTGGTTGTGTATATCTCTCTTTGTCTCTCTCTGGTTGTGTATATCTCTCTTTGTCTCACTCTGGTTGTGTATATCTCTCTTTGTCTCTCTCTGGTTGTGTATATCTCTCTTTGTCTCACTCTGGTTGTGTATATCTCTCTTTGTCTCTCTCTGGTTGTGTATATCTCTCTTTGTCTCTCTCTGGCTGTGTATATCTCTCTTTGTCTCACTCTGGTTGTGTATATCTCTCTTTGTCTCTCTCTGGTTGTGTATATCTCTCTTTGTCTCACTCTCGTTGTGTATATCTCTCTTTGTCTCTCTCTGGCTGTGTATATCTCTGTCTGTCTCACTCTGGTTATGTATATCTCTCTTTGTCTCACTCTGGTTATGTATATCTCTCTTTGTCTCTCTCTGGCTGTGTATATCTCTCACTCTCTCTGGTTATGTATATCTCTCTTTGTCTCTCTCTGGCTGTGTATATCTCTCACTCTCTCTGGTTATGTATATCTCTCTTTGTCTCTCTCTGGCTGTGTATATCTCTCACTCTCTCTGGCTGTGTATATCTCTCTTTGTCTCTCTCTGGTTGTGTATATCTCTCTTTGTCTCTCTCTGGTTGTGCATATCTCTCTTTGTCTCTCTCTGGCTGTGTATCTCTCTCACTCTCTCTGGCTGTGTATATCTCTCTTTGTCTCTCTCTGGTTGTGTATATCTCTCTTTGTCTCTCTCTGGTTATGTATATCTCTGTTTGTCTCTCTCTGGTTGTGTATATCTCTGTTTGTCTCTCTCTAGTTGTGTATATCTCTCTTTGTCTCTCTCTGGTTATGTATATCTCTGTTTGTCTCTCTCTGGTTGTGTATATCTCTGTTTGTCTCACTCTGGTTGTGCATATCTCTCTTTGTCTCTCTCTGGCTGTGTATATCTCTCTTTGTCTCTCTCTGGCTGTGTATATCTCTCTTTGTCTCTCTCTGGTTGTGTATATCTCTCTTTGTCTCTCTCTGGCTGTGTATATCTCTGTTTGTCTCACTCTGGTTGTGTATATCTCTCTTTGTCTCTCTCTGGTTGTGTATATATCTCTTTGTCTCACTCTGGTTGTGTATATCTCTCTTTGTCTCTCTCTGGTTGTGTATATCTCTCTTTGTCTCACTCTGGTTGTGTATATCTCTCTTTGTCTCTCTCTGGTTGTGTATATCTCTCTTTGTCTCTCTCTGGTTGTGTATATCTCTCTTTGTCTCTCTCTGGTTGTGTATATCTCTCTTTGTCTCTCTCTGGTTGTGTATATCTCTCTTTGTCTCTCTCTGGTTGTGTATATCTCTCTTTGTCTCTCTCTGGTTGTGTATATCTCTCTTTGTCTCTCTCTGGTTGTGCATATCTTTCTTTGTCTCTCTCTGGTTGTGTATATCTCTCTTTGTCTCTCTCTGGTTGTGTATATCTCTCTTTGTCTCTCTCTGGCTGTGTATATCTCTGTTTGTCTCACTCTGGTTGTGTATATCTCTCTTTGTCTCACTCTGGCTGTGTATATCTCTCTTTGTCTCTCCCTGGTTGTGTATATCTCTCTTTGACTCTCTCTGGCTGTGTATATCTCTGTTTGTCTCTCTCTGGCTGTGTATATCTCTGTTTGTCTCACTCTGGTTGTGTATATCTCTCTTTGTCTCTCTCTGGCTGTGTATATCTCTCTTTGTCTCACTCTGGTTGTGTATATCTCTCTTTGTCTCTCTCTGGTTGTGTATATCTCTCTTTGTCTCTCTCTGGTTGTGTATATCTCTCTTTGTCTCTCTCTGGTTGTGTATATCTCTCTTTGTCTCTCTCTGGTTGTGTATATCTCTCTTTGTCTCTCTCTGGTTGTGTATATCTCTCTTTGTCTCTCTCTGGCTGTGTATATCTCTCTTTGTCTCACTCTGGTTGTGTATATCTCTCTTTGTCTCTCTCTGGTTGTGTATATCTCTCTTTGTCTCACTCTCGTTGTGTATATCTCTCTTTGTCTCTCTCTGGCTGTGTATATCTCTGTCTGTCTCACTCTGGTTATGTATATCTCTCTTTGTCTCACTCTGGTTATGTATATCTCTCTTTGTCTCTCTCTGGCTGTGTATATCTCTCACTCTCTCTGGTTGTGCATATCTCTCTTTGTCTCACTCTGGTTGTGTATATCTCTCTTTGTCTCACTCTGGTTGTGTATATCTCTCTTTGTCTCTCTCTGGTTGTGTATATCTCTCTTTGTCTCTCTCTGGTTGTGTATATCTCTCTTTGTCTCTCTCTGGCTGTGTATATCTCTCACTCTCTCTGGTTATGTATATCTCTCTTTGTCTCTCTCTGGCTGTGTATATCTCTCTTTGTCTCTCTCTGGCTGTGTATTTCTCTCTTTGTCTCACTCTGGTTGTGTATATCTCTCTTTGTCTCTCTCTGGTTGTGCATATCTCTCTTTGTCTCTCTCTGGTTGTGTATATCTCTCTTTGTCTCTCTCTGGTTGTGTATATCTCTCTTTGTCTCTTTCTGGCTGTGTATATCTCTCTTTGTCTCTCTCTGGTTGTGTATATCTCTCTTTGTCTCACTCTGGTTGTGTATATCTCTCTTTGTCTCTCTCTGGTTGTGTATATCTCTCACTCTCTCTGGTTGTGCATATCTCTCTTTGTCTCTCTCTGGCTGTGTATATCTCTCTTTGTCTCTCTCTGGTTGTGTATATCTCTCTTTGTCTCTCTCTGGTTGTGTATATCTCTCTTTGTCTCTCTCTGGTTGTGTATATCTCTCTTTGTCTCTCTCTGGTTGTGTATATCTCTCTTTGTCTCTCTCTGGTTGTGTATATCTCTCTTTGTCTCTCTCTGGTTGTGTATATCTCTCTTTGTCTCTCTCTGGCTGTGTATATCTCTCTTTGTCTCTCTCTGGTTGTGTATATCTCTCACTCTCTCTGGTTGTGTATATCTCTCTTTGTCTCTTTCTGGTTGTGTATATCTCTCTTTGTCTCTCTCTGGTTGTGTATATCTCTCTTTGTCTCACTCTGGTTGTGTATATCTCTCTTTGTCTCTCTCTGGTTGTGTATATCTCTCTTTGTCTCTCTCTGGTTGTGTATATCTCTCACTCTCTCTGGTTGTGCATATCTCTCTTTGTCTCTCTCTGGTTGTGTATATCTCTCACTCTCTCTGGTTGTGCATATCTCTCTTTGTCTCTCTCTGGCTGTGTATATCTCTCTTTGTCTCTCTCTGGTTGTGTATATCTCTCTTTGTCTCTCTCTGGTTGTGTATATCTCTCTTTGTCTCTCTCTGGTTGTGTATATCTCTCTTTGTCTCTCTCTGGCTGTGTATATCTCTCTTTGTCTCTCTCTGGTTGTGTATATCTCTCTTTGTCTCTCTCTGGTTGTGTATATCTCTCTTTGTCTCTCTCTGGCTGTGTATATCTCTCTTTGTCTCTCTCTGGTTGTGTATATCTCTCTTTGTCTCTCTCTGGTTGTGCATATCTCTCTTTGTCTCTCTCTGGCTGTGTATATCTCTCTTTGTCTCTCTCTGGTTGTGTATATCTCTCTTTGTCTCTCTCTGGTTGTGTATATCTCTCTTTGTCTCTCTCTGGCTGTGTATATCTCTCTTTGTCTCTCTCTGGTTGTGTATATCTCTCACTCTCTCTGGCTGTGTATATCTCTCTTTGTCTCTCTCTGGTTGTGTATATCTCTCTTTGTCTCTCTCTGGTTGTGTATATCTCTCTTTGTCTCTCTCTGGTTGTGTATATCTCTCACTCTCTCTGGTTGTGTATATCTCTCTTTGTCTCTCTGGCTGTGTATATCTCTCTTTGTCTCTCTCTGGCTGTGTATATCTCTCTTTGTCTCTCTCTGGCTGTGTATATCTCTCTTTGTCTCTCTCTGGTTGTGTATATCTCTCTTTGTCTCTCTCTGGCTGTGTATATCTCTCTTTGTCTCTCTCTGGTTGCGTATATCTCTCTTTGTCTCTCTCTGGCTGTGTATATCTCTCTTTGTCTCTCTCTGGTTGTGTATATCTCTCTTTGTCTCACTCTGGCTGTGTATATCTCTCTTTGTCTCTCTCTCGTTGTGTATATCTCTCTTTGTCTCTCTCTGGTTGTGTATATCTCTCACTCTCTCTGGTTGTGCATATCTCTCTTTGTCTCTCTCTGGTTGTGTATATCTCTCTTTGTCTCTCTCTGGTTGTGTATATCTCTCTTTGTCTCTCTCTGGTTGTGTATATCTCTCTTTGTCTCTCTCTGGTTGTGTATATCTCTCTTTGTCTCTCTCTGGCTGTGTATATCTCTCTTTGTCTCTCTCTGGCTGTGTATATCTCTCTTTGTCTCTCTCTGGCTGTGTATATCTCTCTTTGTCTCTCTCTGGTTGTGTATATCTCTCTTTGTCTCTCTCTGGCTGTGTATATCTCTCTTTGTCTCTCTCTGGTTGTGTATATCTCTCACTCTCTCTGGTTGTGTATATCTCTCACTCTCTCTGGTTATGTATAGCTCTCACTCTCTCTGGTTATGTATATATATCACTCTCTCTGGTTATGTATATCTCTCATTCTCTCTCTGGTTGTGTATATCTCTATTTGTCTCTCTCTGGTTGTGTATATCTCTCTTTGTCTCTCTCTGGTTGTGTATATCTCTCTTTGTCTCACTCTGGTTGTGTATATCTCTAACACTCATTTTGTCTCATGCTGGCTCTGTATCTTTCTTTTTGACTATTAAAGGTAATAAAACAATGTAAAGAGTTTACATCCACCACGGTATAAGCTGTGTTATTTATTTACATTGTTACAAGGTTTTCTTTCAGTATAAAATTTAAACACAAGATTTGCAGAAAATAACAATAATATTGGTAAACAGATACATTATTTTATAATCTAAAGACCCGTTTATTATAGGCAGAGATACAAGGTTCTTAGGCTGCCTGAACTTGCAGGGAGCGAGGTAGCATTCGCTGCTTGCATTTATCCTTGCACGAGCATTTGCAACCAATCAGCCATGAGCAAGTTTTGTCAATTACCCCCAGTGCATCAGAGCATGGGCGCTTCTTATCTTGCAGTTGTATTCTCGTTCGCATCCGAACCAGAGGTCTTAGTTCTCTTTATCTAAACAGCCTTCAGACGAGTTTTGTAAGCTTTGTTATCAATACAATCTTTATACACAAAGCTTTTTGTTCTAAAAATATATTTAGCTAAAAAAATCTCCATACCCAGCATTGGGTGACCTTGTGTGACCAGTGACAAAGAAAGGACACAGTGTAACAAATAGACAGAAACATTTACACAGGACAGGGAACGCACAAAGGAACCGGGTCCCAGTTGAATGAACCGGTACTTGTGCCAATACCAATAAAGTCATCAGTCTGTCCTTAGTGACATGTTCTGGGACACAGCCACCTCCAGCCTCTGTGAGCTCAGGAAATCAGGTCCCCAGTCATGGTGCGGCTCAGAGGCCCAGTTTGGAAAATGATTTTGATGACCCCAATTAGTGAGACCTTCACAAAGAAATAAAAGGAAACAGTGTAACAGGACACTAAATACACAATAATGTTTTACAGACAGTATATATCAGCATCACAACTGTGCACACAATAATGTTTTACAGACAGTATATATCAGCATCACAACTGTGCACACAATAATGTTTTACAGACAGTATATATCAGCATCACAACTGTGCACACAATAATGTTTTACAGACAGTATATATCAGCATCACAACTGTGCACACAATAATGTTTTACAGACAGTATATATCAGCATCACAACTGTGCACACAATAATGTTTTACAGACAGTGTGCATGTTGTAGTGAGTGTATGTGCATGTGTGGGGGCAGTGTGCATGTGCGGGGGCTGTGTGCGTGTGTGGGGGCAGTGTGCATGCGTGGGGGGGTGTACGTATTTGCATGTTGCAGTGTGTGTATGTGCAGGGGCGGTGAGTGTATGTGCATGTTTGGGGGCAGTGTGTGCATGCGTGGGGGGGTTGTACGTATGTGCATGTTGTAGTGAGTGTATGTGTATGTGCAGGGGCATTGTGCATGTGCGGGGGCTGTGTGAATGTGTGGGCGCGGTGTGTGCATGCGTGGGGGGTGTACGTATTTGCATGTTGTAGTGTGTGTATGTGCAGGGGCGGTGAGTGTATGTGTGGGGGGTGTTTGTATGCGCATGTGGTGGTGTGCATGTGCAGGGGCTGTGTGCATGTGTGAGGGCGGTGTGTGCATGCGTGAGGGGGTGTACGTATTTGCATGTTGTAGTGTGTGTATGTGCAGGGGCGGTGAGTGTATGTGTGGGGGGTGTTTGTATACGCATGTGGTGGTGTGCATGTGCAGGGGCTGTGTGCATGTGTGGGGGTGGTGTGTGCATGCGTGGGGGGTGTACGTATGTGCATGTTGTAGTGAGTGTATGTGCATGTGTGGGGGCATTGTGCATGTGCGGGGGCTGTGTGCATGTGTGGGCGCGGTGTGTGCATGCGTGGGGGGGTGTACGTATTTGCATGTTGTAGTGTGTGTATGTGCAGGGGCGGTGAGTGTATGTGTGGGGGGTGTTTGTATGCCCATGTGGTGGTGAGCATGTGCAGGGGGATTGTATGTGCATAGGGGTGTACAATGCACCTCTCACCTCCTCATGTGACACTTTTCTTGACAGCATAGTAATAAGTCATCTTCTTCTGCTTGTCGCTGCTGGGACTGACAGGTGCAGTGACATGTTTACGCTTCTTGCTTTGTCCTCTTGCACAAAGCTTGTCCAGTCTGACATCAATTTTCCTGTAAGTGTAACAAATAGTAACAGCTTACAGTAAGTACCGCATCACACAACACACACTGTCATTAACAGTAACCCACAGATACGCACAATAACTAACCTCCTACACACACAGTTACTAACAGTAACCCCCCCACACACAGTCACTAACAGTAACCCCCCACACACAGTCACTAACAGTAGCCCCCCACACACAGTCAATAACAGAACCCCCCCCCACACACACACAGTCACTAACAGTAACGCCCCCACACACACAGTCACTAACAGTAATGCCCCCCCACACACACACACAGTCACTAACAGTAATGCCCACACACACACAGTCACTAACAGTAAACCTCCCCACACACACACAGTCACTAACAGTAACCCCCCACACACACGCAATCACTAACAGTAAACGCCCCGACAAACACACAGTTACTAACAGTAACCTCCCACACACACACAGTTAATAACAGTAACCCCCCCCACACACACACAGTCACTAGCAGTTACCCCCCCACATGCTTAACAGCCATTAACAGTAAACCCCCCCCACCCAAACACAGTCACTTACAGTACCCCCCCCCCACACACACACACACAGTCACTAACATTTTTCATAATTGGTGGTGAAAAATAATTCTATAATTATAAATCTATAGAATTGGATAACTATTTTACAGTATTGTTATTCTAAGGAGAGTTTATTATATATATTTAAATATACACACAATCACCTAGATTACGAGTCTAGCGTTAGCCTTAAAAAGCAGCGTTGAGAGGTCCCTGGTATTACGAGTCTGGCAAGTACAGGTTTACCGCTCACTTTTTGTAATCGACTTGAGCATACCGCAAATCCCCTTACGTCAATTGCGTATCCTTTCTTTTCTATGTAATTTTCCTAACACCGGTATCACAAGTCTTGGAGAAAGTGAGCGGTACACCCTCTCCTGTCCAGACTCCTACCGCATTTAAAAGTCAGTAGTTAAGAGTTTTATGGGCTAACGCTGTAACATAAAACTCTTAACTAAAGGGCTACAAAGTACACTAACACCCATAAACTACCTATTAACCCCTAAACCGAGGCCCCCCCCACATTGCAAATACTTAAATAAATATATTAACCCCTAAACCGCCGCACTCCCGCCTCGCAAACACTAGTTACATTTTATTAACCCCTAATCTGCCATCCCTAACATTGCCGACACCTACCTACATTTATTAACCCCTAATCTGCCGCCCACAACGTCGCCACCACTATATTAAATGTATTAACCCCTAAACCTAAGTCTAACCCTAACCCTAACACCCCCCTAACTTAAATATAATTTAAATAAAACGAAATAAAATTACTACAATTAAATAAATTATTCATATTTAAAACTAAATACTTACCTATAAAATAAACCCTAAGATAGCTACAATATAACTAATAGTTACATTGTAGCTAGTTTAGGGTTTATTTTTATTTTACAGGCAACTTTGTATTTATTTTAACTAGGTAGAATAGTTATTAAATAGTTATTAACTATTTAATAACTACCTAGCTAAAATAAGTATAAATTTACCTGTAAAATAAACCCTAACCTAAGTTACAATTACACCTAACACTACACTATAATTAAATTAATTACCTAAACTAACTACAATTAATTACAATTAAATTAAATAAACTAAAGTATGGAAAAAAAACACTAAATTACAGAAAAAAATAAAATAATTACAAGAATTTTAAACTAATTACACCTAATCTAATCCCCCTAATAAAATAAAAAAGCCCCCCAAAATAATAAAAATCCCTACCCTACACTAAATTACAAATAGCCCTTAAAAGGGCCTTTTGCGGGGCATTGCCCCAAAGTAATCAGCTCTTTTACCTGTAAAAAAAAATACAATACCCCCCCAATATTAAAACCCACCACCCACACACCCAACCCTACTCTAAAACCCACCCAATCCCCCCTTAATAAAACCTAACACTAACCCCCTGAAGATCACCTTACCTTGAGACGTCTTCACCCAGCCGGGCAGAAGTGGTCCTCCAGAGGGGCAGAAGTCTTCATCCGATCCGGGCAGAAGAGGACATCCAGATGGCCAGAAGTCTTCATCCATGCGGCATCTTCTATCTTCATCCATCCGACGAGGAGCAGCTCCATCTTGAAGACATCCGACGCGGAGCATCCATCCAGACCGACGACTACCCGATGAATGACGGTTCCTTTAAATGACATCATCCAAGATTTCGTCCCTTGACACCATCTTGGAATTAAGGTAGGAAAAATCCTATTGGCTGATCCAATAAGATTGAGCTCGCATTCTATTGGCTGATTGGAACAGTATTGGATCAGCCAATAGGATTGAACTTCAATCCTATTGGCTGATTGCATCAGCCAATAGGATTTTTCCTACCTTAATACCGATAGGCAGATAGAATCCTATCAGCCAATCGGAATTCAAGGGACCCATCTTGGATGATGTCATTTAAAGGAACCGTCATTCGTCGGGTAGTCGTCGGTCTGGATGGATGCTCTGCGTCGGCTGGCTTCAAGATGGACCCGCTCTGCTCCAGATAGATGAAGATAGAAGATGACGCCTGGATGAAGACTTCTGCCCGTCTGGAGGTCCTCTTCTGCCCGGATCGGATAAAGACTTCAGCCCCTCTGGAGGACCACTTGTGCCCGGCTGGGTGAAAACGCCTCAAGGTAGGGTGATCTTCAGGGGGTTAGTGTTAGGTTTTATTAAGGGGGGATTGGTGGGTTTTAGAGTAGGGTTGGGTGTGTGGGTGGTCGGTTTTAATGTCGGGGGGTATTGTATTTTTTTTTTACAGGTAAAAGAGCTGATTACTTTGGGGCAATGCCCCGCAAAAGGCCCTTTTAAGGGCTATTTGTAATTAAGTATAGGGTAGGGATTTTTATTATTTTGGGGGGCTTTTTTATTTTATTAGTGGGATTAGAGTAGGTGCAATTAGTTCTTGTAATTATTTTATTATTTTTTGTAATTTAGTGTGGGGGGTTTCGTACTTTAGTTTATTTAATTTAATTGTAATTAATTGTAGTTAGTTTAGGTTATTAATTTAATTATAGTGTAGTGTTAGGTGTAATTGTAGCTATTTTAGGATTAATATTTATTTTACAGGCAACTTTGTATTTATTTTAACCAGGTACAATAGCTATTAAATAGTTAATAACTATTTAATAGCTACCTAGTTAAAATAATTACAAAATTACCTGTAAAATAAATCCTAACCTAAGTTACAATTAAACCTAACACTACACTATCAATAAATTAATTAAATAAAATACCTACAATTATCTACAATTAAACCTAACACTACACTATCAATACATTAATTAAATAAAATACCTACAAATAAATACAATTAAATAAACTAACTAAAGTACAAAAAATAAAAAAAGAACTAAGTTACAAAAAATAAAAAAATAATTTACAAACATTATAAAAAGATTACAACAATTTTAAGCTAATTACACCTACTCTAAGACCACTAATAAAATAACAAAGCCCCCCAAAATAAAAAAATGCCCTACCCTATTCTAAAATACAAATAGAAAAGCTCTTTTACCTTACCAGCCCTTAAAAGGGCCTTTTGCGGGGCATGCCCCAAAGAATTCAGCTCTTTTGCCTGTAAAAAAAAACATACAATACCCCCCAACATTACAACCCACCACCCACATACCCCTAATCTAACCCAAACCCCCCTTAAATAAACGTAACACTAAGCCCCTGAAGATCTCCCTACCTTATCTTCACCACGCCGGGTATCACCGATTCGTCCAGAGGAGCCTCCGAAGTCTTCATCCAAGCCCAAGCGGGGGCTGAAGAAGTCCATCATCGGACTCAAGAGGTCCATCATCCGGCTGAAGTCTTGATCCAAGCGGGCGCTGAAGAGGTCCATCATCGGGCTGAATCAGCCAATCAGAATTTCCCTACCTTTATTCCGATTGGCTGATAGAATCCTATCAGGCAATCGGAATTCGAGGGACGCCATCTTGGATGACGTCATTTAAAGGAACCGTTATTCGGCGAGTAGGCGTCGGTAGAAGAGGATGGATCCGCATCGGCTGGAAGAAGATGGCTCCGCTCCGGATGGATGAAGATTGAAGATGCCGCTTGATAGAAGACTTTAGCCCGATGATGGACCTCTTCAGCGCCCGCTTGGATCAAGACTTCAGCCCGATGATGGACCTCTTCAGCGCCCGCTTGGATCAAGACTTAAGCCCGATGATGGACTTCTTCAGCCCCCGCTTGGGCTTGGATGAAGACTTCGGAGGCTCCTCTGGACGGATCGGTGAAACCCGGCGTGGTGAAGATAAGGTAGGGAGATCTTCAGGGGCTTAGTGTTAGTTTTTTAAGGGGGGTTTGGGTTAGATTAGGGGTATGTGGGTGGTGGGTTGTAATGTTGGGGGGGTATTGTATGTTTTTTTTTACAGGCAAAAGAGCTGAATTCTTTGGGGCATGCCCCGCAAAAGGCCCTTTTAAGGGCTGGTAAGGTAAAAGAGCTTTTCTATTTGTATTTTAGAATAGGGTAGGGCATTTTTTTATTTTGGGGGGCTTTGTTATTTTATTAGGGGGCTTAGAGTAGGTGTAATTAGCTTAAAATTGTTGTAATCTTTTTATAATGTTTGTAAATTATTTTTTTATTTTT